>NW_026734463.1:0-300000 GCF_949786415.1 Peromyscus eremicus
CCATTCTACTATGAGAGGCATAAGCTTAATTACTCTTCAAGAATAACTGTTTCAGCTGCTGTTCCATTGCACATCAGAAGCCATCGGCCCACTGCCTGTTCAGCTGCCTTCGAAGAAAAGGGCACTGTACCTTTTCTGGATTGTGAAGGCCACTTCAGGGATGGTGCCACATTATCCTGTCCTCAGAAGATGCCTTTTGATGAAGCCATAACCACACTTGATTTGGCAAAATCAGTAGTCCTTTGTTTCGTGTCCTGTCTATCCTGTTTGTCAGCAATTGATTCCGGGATGCTTTGTTGTCCAGTGGCTACCTTTTGTCACAATGAAAGTTAACCCTAATTGCAGTTTGTTCAATGCCCATGTTTTCTCTGAAGTAGATTGGTACTGCCAGGAGCTGACATGTCTCATAGTCATAACAAAAAAGAAAAATTTTCTAAGTTATTAAAACATTTTAAATGCCATATTCTGTAGATCTCTGAAGGGTTTGAAGATGACCTGTCTATCTAAAATATATCTGCTCAATCTTGAAAACATATCTAATTTTACTACAAGTTTTATTATAATGTCTAACTACTAACTTTCATTTCTTTATATCCTAATAGTTGGTAATAATAACATTCAAGGATCAGAAAATTATATTACATTGTTAAATGAATGGTATAAATACAGTTAGAAATATACAAATATGTATAATTTTGATATTAGACTTTTGTAAGTTGAGAAGTTTTATTTAATTTCTTGTGTTCAATAACTATATGTCTGATATTTGACATTTATCACATGAGAATTTTGTCTTCTTTTTATGATTTCTTGAGTTTAATATGTATATTGTTGATATTACACCTTTATCAGATGACAATTTTTGCTTTATTTACTTATGTTTAATATGTATAATTTTAGTATTAAACTTTTATTAGATTAGAATTCTTCTTTTCTTTAGTTTTTTTGTGCTCAATAATGATATTGTTGATATTAGACCTTTATCAGATGAGAATTTTTGTTTTATTTATCTAATTTCTTGTGTCCAATGTTATATTTTTGATATTTGACCTCTACAAGATGAGAATTTTTGTTTTATTGAACTTCTTGTGTTCAATAAATTTATTTTGGATATTAGAATTTTCTCAGTGAAAAAATTTTGTTTTATATAGTTTCTTGTGTAATATAAATACATTTTTAATATTTGAAATTTATCAGATGAGAATTTTCATTTTATTTATCTGATTTTTGGTGTTCAGTGTGTTTTTTTGGTTATTAGACTGTTAACATTTGAGAATTTTTGTTTTATTTATCTGTTTTCTTGTCATTAATGTGTATATTTTGGATATTAGAACTTTACCTGCAGAGAATTTTTCTTTTATTTAATTTTTGTGTTTGATAAGTATATTTTTGATATTTGACTTTTATCACATGAGAATTTTGTCCTGTTTATGATTTTCTGTGTTCAATATGTACATTTTGGATATTAGACTTTTTTCAGATGAGAATTTTTGTTTTGTTTATCTGAATTCTTGTGTTCAATGTATATTTTTATATTTGACCAATATCAGATGAGAATTTTTATTTTATTTAATTTCTTGTGTTCAACAAGTATATTTATTTTAGTTATTAGACTTTTATCAGATGAGAATTTTTGTTTTATTGGAATTTTTGTGTTTAATATGTATATTTTGCATAATAGACTTTTATCAGATAAAAATTTCTATTTTGCTGGGTGGTGGTGGCGCATGCCTTTAATCCCAGCACTCGGGAGGCAGAGGCAGGCAGATCTCTGTGAGTTCAAGGCCAGCCTGGTCTCCAAAGCGAGTTCCAGGAAAGGTGCAAAGCTCCACAGAGAAACCCTGTCTCAAAAAACCAAAAAAAAATTTCTATTTTATTTAATCCTCTATGTTCAATATATTTTATAGTTATTAGAGTTATATCAGAGAATTTTTTCACTTACCTAACTATGTTCTATATGTATATATTTTTTTATTTTATAATTTGATTTAATTTTACATATCAGCCATGGATTTCCCTGTCCTCCCCCCTCCCACCCCTGACTTCCTCCCAGCCCATCACTTATTCCCATCTCCTCCAGGGCAAAGACTCCCATGGGGATTCAGCTCAACCTGGTAGATTCTAACCAGGCAGGTCCAGTCCCCTCCTCCCAGCCTGAGAGAAGTGTCTCTGCATAAGTCCCAGGTTCCATACAGCAAGCTCATGCACTAAGGGCAGGTTCCGGTCCCACTGCCTGGATGCCTCCCAAACAGATGAAACTAATCAACTGTCTCACTTATCCAGAGGGCCTGATCCAGTTGGGGGCTCCTCAGCTATTGGTTCATAGTTCATGTGTTTACATTAGTTTGGCTATTTGTCCTTGTGCTTTTTCCAATCTTGGTCTCAATAATTCTTGCTCATACAATCCCTCCTTTTTCTCGCCAATTGGACTCCTGGAGCTCCACCTGCAGCCTGGCTGTAGATCTTTGCATCCACTTCCCTCAGTCATTGGATGAGATTTCTAGCACAACAGTTAGAGTGTTTGGCCATCCTATACCAGAGTAGGTCAGTTCAGGCTTTCTCTTGACCATTGCCAGTAATCTATTGTGGAGGTATCTTTGTGGATTACTGGGGACCTCTCTAGTATTTTGCTTCTTCCTATTCTCATGTGGTCTTTATTTACCATGGTCTTTTATTCCTTGTTCTCCCTCTCTGTTCTTGATCCAGCTGGGATCTCCTGCTCCCCTAAGCTCTCTTTCCTTCAACCCTTGCCTTCAATAACCCCACTCACGTCCAGGTTGTTCATATAGATCTCATCCATTTCTCTGTCGTTGGGCAATCTCTGTGTCTTTCTTAGGGTCCTATTTTCTAGGTAGCCTCGCTGGAGTTGGGAGTAGCAGTCTAGTCTTCCTTTGTTTTACATCTAGTATCCTCCTATGGGTGAGTACATACCATGTTTGTGTTTCTGAGTCTGGGTTACTTCACTCAGGATGATTTTCTCTAGATCCATCCATTTGCCTGCAAACCTCATGACGTCATTGTTTTCTTCTGCTGAATAGTACTCCATTGTGTATATATACCACATTTTATTTATCCCTTCTTCTGTTGAAGGGCATCTAGGTTGTTTCCAGGTTCTGGCTATTACAAACAATGCTGATATGAACATAGCTGAGCAAGTGCCCTTGTGGTATGATTGAGCATTCCTTGGCTTTCTGTGGAAACAAAAGCAGAACCTCTTTTCCAAAGTAACATATCCTTATATCCAAATTTTGAAGTCAAGGTACCTTTAAAATTTACATTTTGGCATAACTGAACAGCTTTTACAATTAAATGTTTTTCTTCAGTTACAAATATCAAAGACAACATAATCCAGATTCTCTGTGTGATAGCCATCTTTACGTGGCTTATTACATTTATTGTTTCTTTTTAAGACTTTACTTTTAAAAACTATTTGTTTATATAACTGTATATATTCCTTTTTATCTCTTTTTGAAGCCTACGGCACTGTGGCTGTTGGCTCTGCCCACTTTAGCTTCCCAACGTGGTGGTTCTGCCAGCTCTGGGAGCCATCAAGTCTCAGAAATAGTGGGTCTACGTTTTTATCAAAGCAGTGTATAGCCCAGAAAGCTCTCTCTCTCTTTTTTGTTTTAAATACTAGTAAAGACTAAATCTACCACACAGCGTAATGTGCTGCTGGCACACGTCTCATTCCTGCCATACTGCAGGTCAAGTGCACATGCCAGGAACCTGCCAGTAGCTCAAACCCACGTTTTGCAGCTTCTCGCTGCCCATATGAGACATGAAGCAGGAACCTGGTTTTGGCTCTGTTTAGAATTGGTTATTAAATATTGTCAGGTTTAAGGTTGAAACTCAAGCTGTTGGGCGCCATTTGTAGCTGGAGAATTTTTCTCCAGCTCCCACCACCAAGACCTGCCAGTCTCGGAGCCCACTTATAAAATAAACACACAGACTCTTACATTATTTAAACTGCTTGGCCATTAGCTCAGGCCTATCATTGTCTAGCTCTCACTCTTATATTCAGCCCATTTCTATTAATCTTTACTTTGCCACATGGCTCATGGCTTACCGGTACCTTACATCTTCCTTGTCTTGGCAGTGGCTCCAGCTGGTCTCCCTTTCCTTCCTCCTTCCTCAATTCTCCTCTCTCCTTGTCCCACCTATACTTCCTCCCTGGTCACTGGCCAATCAGTGCTTTATTTATATAGAGCGATATCCACAGCATAAAGGAGATATAATAAACTGATAGTAATTATTTTATAACTTGAGATCATTCTGACTTTAAGTGTCTTACATTCCAATAAGAAGAAATAGCCTGACAGAATAGTCTATATAAGTGAAAGAGAGCTGTTTTTGGAGGTTATTGCTCTTTTGATGGTCCTTCATCCAGCTCCTAAGTAAATCATACATCTAGGCTTATTCTTACTTATGAGTGCTCAGCCATTAGTTTGGCTTAATTTCCAGCCAGCTTTTCTTAAATTAACCCTTTTATCTTTTGCCTTTGGCTTTTCTTATTCTCTAAATTCTGTAATTCTTACTCTTACTCTGTGGCTTGCTGTGTAGCTGGGTGGCTGGCTCCTGGAGCCCTCCTCCTCCTCCTCCTCCTCCTCCTCCTCCTCCTCCTCCTCCTCTGACTCCTTGATTTTAGAGCTTTCTACCCAGTTTTCTCCTATATATACTCTGAGCCTGCAAGTCCCACCTATCCTTTCTCCTTTCTTGCTATTGGCCAGTTCTTTATTAAATCATCAGGTGTTTTACACAGGCTCAGTAACATAGCTTCACAGAGTTAAACAAATTCAACATGAACAAAAGCAGTACACCTTAAAATAATATTCTATTACATAGAGTTACTTGGTACCTACAACAAATGAACTTCAGTGCCAAAGTAATAGGCAGAAAATCACATGTGGAAACAAACAGGTATAACCATACTGATAGTCCACAATTTACCCTTTAAAGTTAAATTAGTGAATGAGAAAATGAAGGTCACTACATATTGATATAGTGAGAAATTCAACAAGAGTCCATAAACACATGTTCTTGTGACATTGATGTTCCCAATTTTATAAAGCACTCACTACAAAATATGAGATAACAGATAGAATTCATCATTATTTGGGGTGATTTTAATACATGATTATATCAGTTATCAAAACAAAAGGAAAGCAATGAACAACTGATATACAAATAAATGGACTGATTTAACATTTACAGAACTTTCCATGGAACAGTAGCAGAATTCATTTTTATCAGCAGCCTGAGCAGTTACTTTTCAAGATGGTTTTATGCAAAACAAATCTTCTCAAAAACAAGGTAATTGAAATAATTTTTATTTTTATAAGATCACAGTATAAAAAATACAAAAAAGAACAAAAATGAACTATAGAAAATATATAAACACATGGAGACTAGAAAACAAAACACTGAACAATCAGTGAGATGCTAAAGAAATTGGGAGTGGATTCCAAAGTTCTTAGACACAAATGGTGGTAGGAATAGAGCATAACATTCTTGAAATGTATGAAAATAACAGAGCATTGGAATCTACAAAAAATAAAGTGTTGCAAGAGGGAAGTCGAAGTCTATTTGATATAAAGGTATACATTTAAAAATTAGGGACTAGTAGATGGTTCAGCAAGTAAAGGTACATGCCAACAAGTCTGAATTCAATTCCTGGGAAACATGGTAGAATAAAGGCATTGAACACTAGTAAACTATTCCCATCCACCATCTACATGTGAGTTATAGTGTGTGCACAAGTGAGTGAATGCTATGTGTGTGAGTTCATTCACAAATAACTATGTGTTGAAAACGTAAAAATGAAATATCATTAGTCAGAAAGAAACAACAATGATCAGAACTCAAGTCAATGAGTTCTGAATTTCAACCCATACAGCACAAGAGAATACTCAGCCAATACTAATAAAATCAAACCTGACAAATCATACAAAAGAACCAGTAAAACACTTAGTTCTATAAAAGGATCACCATATACAACACACTCCTCTAATAAGAATGACACCACTTCAAGTTAAAAGACCACACAAATGGAAGGATGAATGGAACCTCACAATTAGCTGGGTCAGGGTCCAGAAGCTTCAGAAACAAAAATCACTGATGCTCAGTCAGGGGGCAGAGCTCAAGACCTCTCAGCATGGCAGAGCTACATATTGACATGGAGAGTAAAACTGTCCCTCAGCGGTAATATGGGCATCATGTTCAAAAGTGACAATACATTCAGTCTTCCCTAGTGTTATTGACACTGTGGTTCCAACAATTTGGAGAACATCAGATAGGGAATTTGGTCAACAACGATGGGAGAAGACAAAAGAAAAGAGAACAGAACACACAGTAAACCCTGCTGCCTATCTCCCACTGAGGTCTCTATAAGTGTGAACCAACAGCTTGTCAAAGTGAAGAGACCACCTTGGCATGCAGAGCATGGGAGGAAGAAGGCCACATGCCACCCAACAAGGTGACAAAAAGAATGAGTCACTTGACCTATGCAGGGGGCCCTCCTACTTGCAAGCTGCTATCCCCACTGTGATCATATATAAACCCTGGAAAACAAATGTGCAAAAAGCAAATGGTGCTGGACTTTGAACTTACTCCCTCAAGGCTGTTCATAGCACCTCTCTCCTCATAATGACATGAAGGTGTGTGATGTGTGACTGATCCATCTGCATCATTGGACTTCACCTTCAGGCAGAGAAGCAGGGATTGATTGCCAAATGATTCTCACAAAACACTCACTTCCCAGAACTACTGGGGCATGGACCAAAATAAACAATTGACTGTCATGAAAGTGGTGATGGGTTTGAATGTGTGTGTGTGGGGAATGTGTATGAGTAAAGTGATGAATTAAACACAAGTGGGTTGAATGTTAAAGAGGCTAATGTTACAGGAGGAAATGGTGCTGGACCTAACCTTGACCCAGCTGCTTGTTCTTACCTGCTCTTTCTGTGTCTGGGGGTCTTTGACATTTTCCTCTTGGCCACTGGTAGAGAAAAGGGAATTCCAGAAAGAATCATACTATTTCTGAAAACTCCAACAACAAAAGAAATCCAAGAACCTATCGTAAGAAAACAGATTGCCCAACTACCCTTCTCTGACCATGGAAATGGGGAAATATCAGCAAGTAGAGAACAAATCCTGTCTGAGTGAGGGTAGGAGACACTAGTGGTGTAGCAATCCTATGGCAATAGACTACTGCACAAAACCATACATGATATCCATCTCGTGTCGCAAACTGGACTTCTAAGTGTCATGACTCATTTGGTGATGGAATTACTCTATCAAAGTGGAGGCATCTCAGATACTCTGTATAACAGATATTTACATTATGATTGATAACAGTAGTGATTACAGTTATGACATAGCAAGAAAAATAATTTTATGGTGAAATATCAAAAACATGAGGAATTATTATGCAATGTTCACGCCATTAGGAAGGTTAAAAATAGTAGTTCTGAAGGCTATTAAGTATGACAATATGGGGTTGTGAGTATCTAACAGTCTCTTTCACTATTGGCAACGCTGAGAATGAGATGCGTAAGACAAAGCACTACTTGCTAAGGAAGCTTGCTAAGAGGCAGAAAGGCTGGAGCCAGAGCTTCAGACTCTGCAGTACAGCAACAAGGAAAGCCAGAGATGGCCATTGCACAACGTTGTGATCCCCTGAACAACAGGCACTTAACAATGGAAGACTGACTCCTCGGCCAGACCATTAAATTTCTCTGAGGCCTTGGTGTTCTCATTCTTTAAGCTCTGCGTGTGTGACATGACCTGCTCATGCCCCATCTTGAGCTTTTCATAGAAAGGATTTGGCAGGTAGTAGGTCATGGACCTAGAGGTAATGAACTCCATGAACATAGGCCTCAAGTATCACAGGAATTCAGGGTGTGTTCTAGACAACCGGATGTCATGGGATGCCACATCCTGTCTCCTAAGTAATGGGAACTTCTGGTATTTATTAAACTTGCTGTTGTATGGACAAGGGGCTGGCTAAAGAAACCCACTCTGAACCTGGAGCCCAGAACTTGGGAAGAAATACACAGATCAGAGCAGAAGAAAACACAGTTTGGCTCATTCAGATCAGAGCCATCTCTGCCCCTGGCCAACTGCCTTGTATAACCAACTAATCACAGAGCAGAACAGTAGAACCCTGGGCCCCAAGTCAACCTGAGGTTGACTGCACCTCCAAAACATCCAGTGTAAACCGCCCTGTCTTGTCAGTATAAAAAAAAGGCTGTTCTGTCCACCCTGGTAGAGGCAGCTACTCTCCTGGACTCCTCCTTCCCAAACAAATATCTTTCTCAAAATAATTTTGGGTGTGATGATCTTCATTCACTGGCATAGAGAAGATCATTGTTGAGATGTCCCCCAGTGGACAGAGCAAGAGGGGGCTGAAAGAGCAGAGCAAGGAGGAGCTGAACAGAAGATCTTTGCTGCGACATCCCTCAGTGGACAGAGCCATAAAGAGCTAAAAAGTAACACTTTTCTCCAGAGCCAGAGTACGTTGCTACATTTCTGCAGGGGTTTTTCCCTTTTTGCAGAGTGAAGCAAAAGAAAGCCACAGCATAGGCAAGAGAAGCAGAGCTCAGCAAGGAAGCCCCCTTAAGAGGGGACTGAGCAAAGCTCAGCTGTAGCAGCTCTCCAGAAGAGCAGGATTTTTGTATCCTGCAGGGTGATCATCCTCCATTAGTTCCAGGTCTGAATTTCCAAAGAAGTCAGAAAATTGTTCCTTCTAGGGTCGGGCTGCCTCTTTGCAGTTCCAGCTGTCAGAGCTGTGCACAACAGCTCCAGGTCTCTGGGACACCTTCAGGGAAGAGCTGTTGTGAGCAGCTTGAGGTGTCCAGGATTTCTCACCCTCCAGGGCTAATTGTCCCTTGCAGTTTCAGCCATCAGAGCTGTGCTAAAGAACTTCAGGTGTCCAGGACACCTTCAGGGCAGAGCTGCTGTTCTGAGCAGCTCAAGGTGTGTGGGATACCTTGTCCACCAGGGCTAAACTGTCTCCTTGCAGTTCCAGCCATCAGAACTGTTCTAAGCAGATCAAGGTGTTGCCTGACTCCCTATGTAGTCAGGACACTTTTCCCCAGAGTTGTTGCAACAAATTTACTTATATTGTTCATACCAAAACCCAGGACCAAACCCAGAGAGTTGCAAACAATTTACTTACAACTGTTCTGACCTTATGCCAGTAGAGGCAGGCTGTTTAGATGAAGTGAGGTGGAGTTGCATGAGCTCTCTCAGGAGGCTTGCTGAAATAGAAGTTTAAGAATTTCCCTGGTGTCTACTCCACAGGTGTATACCCTCCAGAGTCTGTGAAGATGTTTCTCCTGTCTTCAAAAACAAATTGTCTATGATGGGACCTGTCACAATGGAGACCAAAATAACATCGTGAACAGTTTTGAGGATGGGATGCAACATCATGACAGATTTATAAACACCTCCAAAAAAATATCTATGTGTCACTAAAGTAAGTACACTGGTGGAACTATAATACTCAAAGTGGTACTCCCAATTTTCACCCAGGTATCACCTGGGAACTGTGAGATAGGGAACTGCACATGCCCAACCACAGATCCCTGACTGCAGGCACTAGAGGGAGATACATGCACAAACACATAGAAAAATACACAACATAAACACATGTATGTGAGAGACAGAGAAAGAGATACTTAGAGAGACAGAGAAAGAGAGACAGAGTGAGAGTGGGAGAACTCATCAATTGGATGCTGAACAAATGAATGCAGGTGTGTCCTCTCAGAGGGGAACAAAAGGAACAGGAATCATTCTGAGTCCCTGTATGGACGCATTTAGATGTGTGACCAGGCCTCTCCAACTGCTGCTTGGAGAATCAAACATACAAGGCCTTTTAAAGTAAGTAACAAAAAAACTAACTCAAACTCACAGCAACTAACATCTCACACTAGACAGCACTTGATAGAATCTCTTCAAAGTCATGCTAGGAATTCATACTACTGCCTCAGTCCATGAGTACTATGACTCATGCCACAGGCTCTGTTCTTGTTTCTTTTTAGAGGAAGCAGAATAGTCTTTGTCCTCATGTCATTCCTGTCCACATTTGAGGTTCTGCCTTTGGGAGGAGTTCAGAGACACGATTTTGGCATACCCTGAAGGCATACCCTGAAGATGCAGCCTACCAGAATCACAGACCTTATATAAAATGAAGAAATGATGACAGAGTGGACCTGAGATTGAAACCACAGGGTTTGAAAGAATGAATACCTATTCTTCATGCTTTCTTCTGTGATAAAGATCAGGTGATCTCACTGTTACTTTCTTTCAATGGTCATTTCCTGTAGCTGAGTGGTCAGTCTGCACCTTCTGCTTCACCTGTATCTTGGTGAGGAAGGTTTGGTGGGATGGTGGCTCTCTGGTGCTCCTTGTGGGAAGATGAACATAAATGAACTTGCAGTATCACTAGGCAAAGATAATGGACAGACCACCCTGAGTCCTAATCAAATTTTTGAGAAAGCTTGTTTACCAGTGACTCAGTGACACTGCAAATTATTTTGTCCTGTGCTTCAGATGCCCCCTTTGGGGAACTCAGCTGTCTCCTCTATTTGAAGGGAAGTGGTTAACCCAGCTATCTTGTTTACTCTGCCCTCATAGCACATGCTCCAAGTAACCAAGGAGATAGCCTCTTCAGGCTCATTCACAGCAGCATATTCAGAATTCAACTTGGCTACAGAGTCCGCAAGCCTGTGGGTTTCTAAGTCATGAAAAAATTGCCATAGTTCATAATCACCCCAGTCATTTAGAGGTTCCCCAAATATCTTGACAGGTCACTCTAACCATATAACTATTGATGGAGAAGACATATAAGGGCAGAACATGGTCACCAGACTGAACAAGTCTCCTCACTGACAACTGAGGAACACAGAGCAGCTGGGAAGTAACTAAAGTTAGCCACTGTGTTTGAAGTAGAGTGATGTCCTGCCTTGAAATGGGCACATCTCATTAATCCCTCCCTCTTTTATGTCAGTCTCATGTTCACACATCAATGCCTATCTACCAAAAGGCATGAAAGCCAAGAGTTCTCAGCATAAAACATTGGTCTTACCAGTTCCTGACTTCTGAGCCAGAACAATTAATATCCTGGAATCCTTGAATTTCAAGAGGCATGACAAGCAGGGAAGTTCTTTTGGTTCCCAGAGACTCCAGATTTCTGTTCCCCATTACTGGAAGATTTAGCAGAAGCCCACTTCCTCCAGGAAGATTCCCTTTTCTTTTTTTTTTCCGAGACAGGGTTTCTCTGTGTAGCTTTGCGTCTTTCCTGGAACTCACTTGGTAGCCCAGGCTGGCCTCAAACTTACAGAGATCCGCCTGGCTCTGCCTCCCGAGTGCTGGGATTAAAGGCGTGCGCCACCACCGCCCGGCAAGATTCCCTTTTCTTGCACAGAACTCATTACATGATTCTCTTGACCATTTCTTTCTTGAAGTTTTACATTGAGGCTGAAGGTCAGCTTTCTTCAGTCACTCTCTGGTCTCTCTACCCTCTCCATTCTCTTTCTGAATTAGACTCTTCAGTATGCCATCATGTTCATCAGTAAATGGAGAAGGCACTGAATAAACTTTCCAAAGACAGTGGCTGTTGCCACAACATAGTGACATCATAGAGGATGCCAGGGCTTTCCAGGATACATTAGAATGTCTAGAGATGAGCTGCACATGTCATGGGAACTAATATTGCTAAGAGCTTTCCTTACAGTAGATGTCAAATTGTACTTTGCAGGAGCCTCTGCTGGGATACAAGGGAAGCCCTTCAGCATCCCCTTCATCCAAAGCCAGAGATCTCTCCCTGATTCATTGAACATCCTTCAGTTCATTCCCTGTGTAGAACTGAATCTTTATCTCCTACTGAAATTTTATGTACACAGGTAATGATATCATAGAAATTTATATATGCAGAAGTTCATCATAAGTACCTGCAACTGAGTGACAGGCCACACTAGTGGAAACCCATGAACTGTGGACTGGTGGCTGTGGAGCCCCCATGAGACTGGACTAGGTTCTCTGGATACAGAAGATGGTTGTTTGGCTTCAACTGTTTGGGAGGCACGCAGACAGGGGATAGAGATCTATTCATGCTCATTGGGCAGGCTTCTGGAACCCAGTGCCTGTGGTGTGACACCTTGAACAGCTTTGGTTTAGTGTGGAGGGGGTTGGACCTGCCTAGGCTCAGTGTTCTGGACTCTGCTGATTGCCCATGGGAGACCTCGATTTGGGGGATGTGGGGATGTGCAGTGGCTTGGGAGAAAGGGATGGGGGTGGGTAGTGGGAGAAAGGGGGCTCTGTGGACAGTATGTGGGGTAAGGAGAAAATTTCTTAATAATGAAAAATGAAAAAAAACAAAACAACACAAAAAAGATGTAAAATCAAAAAAAAAGTACCTACATTTCCTTATCTCCTTAGCCACAAGACATTATAGACTTAATGCTGACTGAGAAGGACACTTGTTGAACAACTTCCTGTTAAAGAGTCTACAGGAAACAGCTAGGCAGAGTTATGCTACAGGAAGAGGCTGATACAAGCATTCATAGGAGCGTGATATGGTCATGGAGCTCAGTGTGACTAAAATCTGTGTTATCAGCATGTGTGTAGTGGGTGTTGTACTCTCTGTTCAGTAGCTCAAAGTGGTCTGCTATTACTGGGTAGTAAAGATGGCCAGATAGCTGGAGTCTTCCACACAGAACATGAGTTTCCCTTAGAGCAAAGGATATTCAGGAAAATCCTTTGCAAGCCCCTTCATAGTTAGCAACATAGACACTCGGGTTCCACTGGACACTCTAGATCAATGGTTATTTTTTTTCCAATTCTCTGACCCTTTAAATCTTTAAATAGCATGAACAGTAGTTCCTCACCTTGTGGTGAGCCCTAAACATAACTGTTTCGTTTTTTCTTAACTTTAATTTTGTTACTTTTTTTTTAAAGTTTTATTTATTTATTATGTATACAGTATTCTGTATGCACATATCCCTGCAGGCCAGAAGAGGGCACCAGATCTCATTACAGATGGTGGTGAGCCACCATGTGGTTGCTGGGAATTGAACTCAGGATCTTTGGAAGAGCAAACAGTGCTTTTAACCTCTGA
This sequence comes from Peromyscus eremicus, assembly GCF_949786415.1. Lineage (NCBI taxonomy): Eukaryota > Metazoa > Chordata > Mammalia > Rodentia > Cricetidae > Peromyscus > Peromyscus eremicus. Next base: position 13,118 of record NW_026734463.1, read on the forward strand.
GCCATCTCTCCAGCCCTAATTTTGCTACTGTTATGAATTGTAATTCAAATATTTGATTGCAGTATATCTGATATGCGACCCCCAATGGGGTGGTGACCCAGATAGGTTGAGGACCACAGCTCTGAATGCAGGCAGAAATCTCCTCAAATCCTGGCAGTGATGGTGGGGCAGTGTGATTCTTAGTTTTTATTATCAGACTGAATCAAACTAGTCACCTGAGAAGAGGGATCCTCAATGAGGAATTCTATAGATCAGATTTTTCTTTGAACTTGTCTCTGTGGGATTTTATTAATTGGATTTTTTTTTAAGATTTATTTATTTTGTATGTAGTGTTCTGCCTGCATGTATCCCAGAAGGCCAGAAGAGGGCACCAGACATCATTACAGATGGTTGTGAGCCACCATGTGGGTGCTGGGATTTGAACTCAGGACCTCTGGAAGAGCAGCCAGTGCTCTTAACTCCTGAGCCATCTCTCCAGTCCCGATTTTATTAATTGTTAATTGAGATAAGACTCCCTAAAATGGGCAGAATCATTTCATTGTCTGCAACCTGTGTTGTGTACATATGAAGAAGCTAGAGCATAAGCATAAGAAAACAGGTAGCATGAGTACATTTGTTTATCTCTGCTCTTGGCTGTGGATGTGATATGATTAGCTGAGTTCCTATCCTGATTTTCCAAAAATGGAACTATTACCTGTAATTGTGAGCTATGATCAATTTTTCCCATTCTAAGTTGCTGTGCCTGATAATTCAGTGCAATAAAGATATTAAGAAAGCACTATATGACAGAGGGGTTTTCACAAGTCAGTGAGATGTGTGTTTCATGAAATGTTCAACAGCACCTTATCTGTCTCAGAAGAGATTCTACTTCCTCCTGAACCCAACCTGTGTTTCCCTGTCACAGTGTTACAAAGACCCAGAGACACCCAAAGACTCACAAACCACTTCACCCTGTCAATAAGTGTCCCTTGATATTGTCTTGCCATAACAAGTACCATGCTAAATTCTTCTAATGTGTTATATACAAGCTTCCCTTCAACGAATGTATTTTTCCTTGAATTTCCTGACCATTGGAATTTTCAGATATGGGGAACTGGGTCTGAATTCACTGCCTTGACAATGAATTTCAATCTTATGCTATGTCCTTCCTTGAAGGTCAGAGGAGGCTTCTTAAAGCTGAGAGCAATGTAGCACCGTAAATTCCAGGTGTGTGGGGGTGAAGTAATGTTTGGCAATGTGTCCACTAGTTACCTTATGTTTAAGATTAACTCCAGGGCTGATGTACGTAGATCCCTGTGAAAACTTGTTGGTATCACTCTAACTTCTGTGTCTCTTCAACAAGATTTCTCTAAACAGATCTTTGACAAATTTCCTCCTTTGAAAGTAAACAGACTTTATCAGATGTGAAAAGTCACTTTGATTTTTTTTCCTTCTCCTAGGACATGAAACAGGCCCTTTTGAGCTACATCAAAGGCTATCCAAGGAGAATAAGGTCTGAAATAGCCACAGGTAAAGCTTTAGAATGCAGGTCTGAGGAACAGAGTGCAAAACAAGGGCAGGACAGCAGGCACACCCAGGAAATCTTGGTTATGTCTTTGGCAGTTTAGCCTCTCTGCATGTCAGTTTCTTCTACCTGGAGAAAGATGGGTTGGGATACACCATGCAGATGGGTGCTGTCACAAGGCGTGACTTATAAAATCACTTCCTTCATAAGTGGGACTTTGTTTTTTTTCTTGTTTCTTTTTGTGTGTGGGGTTACAAGCTAGCATTTATATGACCTAAGCTGCACGTCTGTTTCTGAAGAACATCTCTTTCTGGGAACAAAGGAATCAGATATTAAACTTACAAAAATGCTGAAAATGATGCTTTAGAGCAGAGAATCACTTCACTTGGTTGAAAAAAAATAACACTTCTTTTCATGACCATTACCAAATATGGTGTGTGGCTCCTGTCCTTTGCCATTTGGAAAGACTCACCAGCTAGCTATTCTTTAGTGATTAGCCATTTTCAGATGCTAAAAGTAAAGAAGATGGAGAGGGAAGGTAGAAATCAACATATTTGATCCTAAATATAGAGTTGTGTTTGCCTGTTCCAATCTCAGAATTCTAATCCTTATCTGGCTAATCTGATTATGTCTTGTAAATGAATAAATAACAAAGTTAATTCTGACTCCTCAGGGATAAATTCTGCAGTTTCAATATGTAGGACCACTTTTTCTGCATACTGAGATTCAGTAACTATGTCGAGAGTTTCTGAAGAGAGGAAGTAATAAGTTAGGGTGCATAGAGGAGCTAACTCTCTCTTTTGGCATAGGATTTCATAGGGCTAAGATGTAGTAGCTTGCTCTCTACCTCTCTAATCTTCCAGCTTTTACCCCAATATCTGGCTTGTGTTTTGGTTTTTTTTTTTAATTAATAAGACCTTTTAAGATCTGTGTTGCAGGGAAGTGGCTTAACTGCTCCTTGAACCCAAAGAACCTTCAGATAAAGAAGTCTGTAACAATGTAGTATGCTTTGCAGATGCTCCCTTGTCTATTGCTCAGCTGTATATAAGCACTGGGTAGAATAAACTGGATACAACAGTATTCAGTGATAGTCCTCCCAAATCTATCCAATGTCTCTATGTTTCTTGTATGTCTCTGTTTTTTCTGTCTTTTCTTAATTTACACTCCCCTATTCAGGTATTGTTTGACAGGTTGGATGGTCCTGACAAGGGTCTGAGAAATATAAAGTTCTGATGACATAAAGGTTTGCATTATATGGGTCTAAAACTTCCAAATAAGGTCATAAATTTTTATTTCTGTTCCTAGTTCATATCAGTTTCCACAGGTTTGCACTTTTCTGACAGACCCATCCAAGCATCAATTGTTAATGACAACCTGCTCCATGTGACTATGAGCTCTGAACTTCATGGAAGCTGATATAAACTAATCCAACTGATGCAAAGGCTGTTTCTTCAGCTGGTCAATGAACCAGTGGCTTCTAAATTGCCTCCTTACCTTTGACTAACATTCTACCCTTCCAAGGCCCTGGCAATGTCAGGGACAAGGACAGAATCTCTAAGGACAGGCAACTAGATTATCTTACAGTCAGGTTGCCTAGCAACAGGACATTGAGGCAGAGCCCTTGACCCTTTCACCCTGTAAACATCCTATACAAACATCCTGTTAGCTTGCCCCACCTTATGCAGATGACAGCTTCTTGCTCTCTCCACCCTGCAGGAACTATATAAACCCTCTTGGAGAAAAATAAAGTGGCACCTTTATCAGAATCTAGACTTAGTGCGTTTTCTTTGTATCTCCTGTTCCTATTATTCTGTCCTTAGGGTGGTTGAGAACCCATTGAAGCCCTGCAGGTGGGGCAACTGGCACCCCACATGGATGAAACCACCTCTTGAGGATTCAGATTGTCGTCTCCCAGAGGAAGATCAAGGCCTTGGTGAAGTTGTTGGATCCCCCTGAAATCGCCCAGTTCAGGACGGGATCCCGGAGGAGAGCGGAGAAGAAACAGGTAAGAAAGTGATGAGCCATGGGACAGGCAACTTCGTCACAAGGTTTATTTATTTCTGGCCTAAATGAGCCCCTCAAAATACAAGGAACTAGGGTAAAGAAAAAAGACCTTAAAGCCTTTGTTGATTATTAATGACATTCTCAGGGTCTATAAATATTCCCCTGACATACAAAAGCTTATTAATATAGGAGAAAAAAATCTTCAAAGAAGCCTTTCGCTCCCCCTCTACCTGCCCTAAGACATGCCCCCCCCCCCAGGGCTTTCTGGTCCACCTTCAGTCTGTCCCTGGGTTCACGACCTGAGCTCTATGGAAGAGGGGATGCTCACGACTTTTAAACCTAACCTAACAATCCCCAGGAGTCGGCTCCTGCTCATCCTCATCCCTCTGTTAATTTGACCTCTATCTCCCCTCTAGAACCCACAGAGGAGGCTTCCCTAGAGAAAGGGGTGGCCCGTTACCATAATCCAGACTGGCCCCCTGCAAAAATCTCCCCTTAACACAGGAGTCCTTTGGCCCTTTTTTACCACCTCAAAAATCTCCGGCAGTTCCCCCTTCCACAATGCCCCCTGCCTATGTTTCTCTGTCTTCCCATTTTTGCGGGCCTATTTTGATGAGTTGGCTCCTCCTGTCCCAGATCTTGGCTCACTGAGATGGGCCCTCCAGGCTCGTAGGGAACATGTCGAGCTTTTAAGGGAATTGAAAACTCTTGACAAAGAATTTAAAGATCTTGTCCTTGAAGTGGTGGCTCCTGGTCCGATAAAACCATCTCAAAAATCTAGTAAATCAAAGAGTAAGCCTCAGCCTGTCCTGGCATTTCCTGTTACCAGAAGCTAGACCTCTGGGGACTCATCCAAGGTAGCCACCCAGAGCGGCCCCTCAGGGGGTTTGGAAGATAAAAATGAAGAGGGGGAGGAAGGGGAGGTGGAGGAGGAGGAGGAGGAGAAGCCGTCACCAGAGGACCCCCTTGCCAGGACAGACTAATCAAAAATTAAATTTCTGCCTTGTTGAAAAGCTGAAATCCGCCTGTGCTCAGTATGGTCCTATGGCTCCTTTTACATTAGCCTTGGTGGAAAACCAGAGTGAACATTGGTTGACCCCTAATGACTGGTATTTTCTTGCCCTTGCGGCTCTTTCTGGGGGTGACTTTGTCCTCTGGAAAATAGAATTTACAGAAAATTGTTGAGAAGTTGCTCAAAAAAATACTGAACAGCCGTCCTCAAAAACTTGGACACTAAAGAAACTCCTCGGCAACCCCCCTTACGATACAAATGCAGCACAGGCAAAATTCCCTCCTGGCCTCCTGGCCCAGATTCAAAACTCGGGGGTCTGGGCCTGGAAACGCCTGCCCTCAAAGGGCTCGGCTACCACCTCATTAGCAAAGATTCCTCAGGGCCCTGATGAACCTTTTAGTGAATTTGTCTCTTGCTTAAATGATGCAGTTGAGAGACTTTTTGGGCAGAATGAACACGAAAGCACCTTTGTTAAACACTTGGCCTTTGAAAGTGCAAACCCTGCCTGCCAGGAAGTCCTCCGCCCTCATAAAAACAGAGCGGACCTGTCTGAATATGTGAGACTCTGTTCAGGTGTTGGTGCCGCCCATGCCATGGGATCAGCTATAGGTGCTGCCCTTAGGGTTTTACAACAGCCTGGAGCCCGCACCTGTTATTTCTGTAAACAACCCAGACACTTCACTAGGGAATGTCCCCAGAAAGGTCACAGCCTCACGCCCTTAGCCCAGCAGGCTCAGGAGGCCGACTCCATGAGGCCCCTGCCTTCCACTCTCTGCCCCCGCTGCAACAAGGGCCATCATTGGGCTACAGAATGCAGGTCAAAAGTCAATTATCTCGGTCAGCCCCTTCCTCCGTGGGTGCCGGGAAACTTCCAAAGGAGCCAGCCTTTGGCCCCAATGCCTCCAAGAACGCACCCTGGGGCCTTGAGGTCCACTCACCCCCTAACTCCCCAGCCTCAACAAATTCTCCCGACCCAGTTCCATTCTCCTCCCTCCGGAGAGCAACTCCAGGCAGTGCCGGATTGGACTTGTGTGCCGCCGCCAAAACAGTATTAAACTCCCTTGAAGGGGCTCAGGTCATCCCTACAGGGGTGACAGGGCCCCTACCTCCTAATGTTTGTGCGCTTGTCCTTGGCCGTGCTTCTGCGGCCCTCCGAGGGGTCCAGGTCTACCCTGGCATAATAGATAGTGATTTCACAGGTGAAATTAAGATTCTGGCCACTGCTGTAAATGGCATGGTCACGATTCCTCAAGGTCCGCGCCTGGCACAGCTAGTTCCTCTACCCTCCTCTGTCTGTGATAATCCCTCAATTACAAACACCCCTCGGGGGTCAGCTGGATTGGGCTCCTCTGACGCCTACTGGGTCCAGCCTGTTACTCAGGATCGCCCTACTCTCACCCTTACTATAGAGGGAAAGAAGTTTCAGGGTATCTTGGATACAGGGACAAACACCACAGTCATTTCACATTCTCACTGGCCGTCTGCTTGGCCACTGGTTCCATCCCTCACCGATTTAAAAGGAATCGGACAGTCTAATAATCCTTTTTTTTTTTTTTTTTTTGGTTTTTTTTTTTGAGACAGGGTTTCTCTGTGTAGCTTTGCGCCTTTCCTGGAACTCACTTGGTAGCCCAGGCTGTCCTCGAACTCACAGAGATCCGCCTGGCTCTGCCTCCCGAGTGCTGGGATTAAAGGCGTGCGCCACCACCGCCAGGCATAATCCTTTAATTAGTCTCACCTTAGATGCTGCAGGGCACTCTGCCGCTGACAGGCACTGGCACCCTTCTCCAGGCCACTAGCCATGTGGCGAGATCCCCTCACAGGGCATTGGAAGGGCCCCGACCCGGTCCTTATTTGGGGACGAGGTTCGGCCTGCATTCTTGACAGGATAAACTCTGCTCCCAGATGCAGAACGCCTGGTTAGAGCTGTAAATATACCTGATCTGCCCAGGAGAGATAGCCCCTCTCCTGAGGAAACTAATTCTGTTTCAAATGCTGTCCCTCTGGCAAGCCCTCCAGGCTGTTGTCTTCACCCACAGCAACCCCCACCAGCCCTTTAGCTCTGTTATCACTCTGCTCAGAGTTCCTGTGGGGGGGACAGTGGGAACTTTACAGCAAACTGTGTTTGAGACTTTTCACAGAGTATACAAGTCCCATAGTCAATCACGTTCTGGGCTGTGACACTGCTTGTCACAAATCCAGTCTGACAGCAGGGGTCATGTTTCCAAGGGCAGTGCTGAATTTTCATCCATGGTGTCAGAAAGACTTGTCGGACTTGCTGGCCTTGGTGTCACAGGTGGTCATAGCCGTGTTGGGCCAGCTTGACACAGCCTGTGGCTGGCAGGTAGCACAACAAACAGGGTAGCACCAGAGATGCCACTCAGGGCACTTAGGTCCCTTCCACCTAGACTAACCTTTTATTCCTCAGATCAATTCCTAGATCTCTAGGAAGAGAAGCCACACTGAGACGACTGCCTTGATGGGAGCCTGTTACTGCCATCACCTTAGCAGTCCTTCTGGGGGTTGGAGCAACGGGAACAGGCACAGGAATTGCCTCTCTGGTCCTGTCCAACTAACATTACTCTGAGCTTTGACTGTCCATAGACGAGGATATTGCTCAATTTGAACAGGGAATTTCAGCCCTCCAGTCATCCCTTTCCTCCCTAGCTGAGGTAGTTTTACAGAACAGGAGAGGCCTGGATCTCCTCTTTCTACAACAGGGTGGTCTTTGTACTGGGCTCAAAGAGGAATGTTGCTTCTTTACAGACCACACCAAGATAGTCAGGGACAGTATGGAAGGTTAGAAAAGGACTAGAAAAAGAAAAAAAAAGAGAGAGAGAAAAAAGGAGAATAAGAGCTTGGGTGGTTCTAGAATTGGTTTTCCAACTTCCCTTAGCCAACAACCCTTTTTCCCTCCCTCCTAGGACCTGTTGTAGGCCTGCTCCTGGTCCTTGCCTTTGGGCCATGGGCACTTTCCTGGCTCACTCGGTTCATCCAAAGCCAAATAATAGGTTCATTACCATTGTTTTGATATGCAGGACTCCAGGGGTGAAATTTCCCTTGATGAGAGATGCCCCACACAGACCCCTTCACTCTGGGGAGGCTGCATCTGTGTGTGGGAAAAAGGCTCGCTCAAGGCATGATTGGAGTGCAGCTGGGACTGCACAGGCTGGGGACCATGGTACCCCAAAATCCCAAGAGCCTGGATTATATGCCCTGTTGCATAGCGGTTGTGCAGTAACAGCCTTGCGCTTACCCATTTCCGCTCCCTCAAAAAACTGCACTGTCCATTGATTCCTGCACTATGGGGACGCCTGTGGTGCTTGAGTCTGGAGAGACATTCCCTCTTGGACCTTTTTTCACAACCTTTAGAGGGATAGGACCTCTGTAATCCTCCATGCAAAGCCTCTTTCAGAGTCCTCCTTTTAGACCATTCGAACCTGGTTTATGTTGGCCCTTAGATTTATTACTAAGAAGGGGGAGATGTCAGGGACAAGGATAGAATCTCTAGTTAGTGGAAAAATACAGACACCCATAAGACAGGGAACTAGATCATCTTACAGTCAGGTTGCCTAGCAACAGGACATTGAGGCAGAGCCCTTGACCCTTTCACCCTGTAAACATCCTATACAAACATCCTTAGCTTGCCCCACCTAATGCAGATGACAGCTTCTTGCTCCCCCCACCCTGCAGAAACTATATAAACCCTCTTGGAGAAAAATAAAGTTGCACCTTGATCAGAATCCAGACCTGGTGTGTTTCCTTGTATCTCCTGTTCCTATCATTCCGTCCTCAGGGTGGTCTAGAACACATTGAAGCCCTGCAGGCGGGGCAGAGAACACCCAACACCACACAGGCAGATTCTCATTTGCTCTTGCCTTACTTTCTCTCTCTCTCATTTATCTATCCTCCTCTACCTCCACCTCCACCTCTATCTCTGTCTTTCTCTGCCCCTCGCTTCTATGTACAGTCCCATCCCTGGTATCCAGGTTAGCTAGGCCATGTTAAGTAGGGAAATGCTTTTCACTCCTCAACAGGAAGCCTTCCTTCAATGAGCACTGAAAGTCTCCAGAGGCTCTCCTCCACACTGCTGACATCTTCCATGATGAAGCCTAAAAGAAAATCACTCTCCCTGCCACCTGGAGACAAGCCTGTCTATGCTCTTCCTAATCTGCCTCTCTACAAAGCTTCCTGGAGACTTTTGCTGTGGCTGAAAAGGGAGCTTCCTGGTGATGGGGGTGGGTGTGGAGGACCTGACTTCATGGACCTGCCTGTCAGGCCACTTTAAAGGACGGTACTGCCACCTTCCCAATGGTTCCTACACAATGCTCTTACCAACCACGCTCTGGCATGCCCCTGAGCCCTAATCCACACACACGAAGCACCACTCCAAACCTTGTACTCACCTGAGCTGGATCTGAAGGATGGAGCCCTAAAAGGCTTCCCTACATGCAAACCTGTCCTTCCTCTACATCCCAGAGCTGACGACCATAACTCGTACATACTGTGCCTCTCAGGCACTGATATGACTTCTCACAGTACTGGGCCACAATAATCCCAGGTATACACACACACACACACACACACACACACACACACACACACACATACACAAAAGCGCTCCTGCATGCTTAGCAGTTGTAGGACTCCAGATAGTGCCCTCTGTTAATTTCAGAGCCTTCTCTAAGGATTCTTCCTGCTGAGATGATGTCTGGACATGAGAATGCAGGACAAGGGGCTTTTGGACCTTTGATGGTGGGAGTTCTTCCTGGGTTTAATGCAAATGAAGCTAGGCAGGAGAAGACAGGACTATGTGTGTCCTGAATGACACAGAGGAGGCTTGTCAGAGGAAGCACGGGCTGTGAAACCTGGCCACTATGGTACCTAAGTCCTGCCTGGCCTCTTTGTGAGCACCCCTGAGTCCAAACCCTGTTCTGGATGCTTCTACTGGAATTCACCTTGAGCCACCACACTGCCATACTGGGTACAAACAATCAGGTTGGATAGGATGATGATTGGGGAGTTGAGGGTTCCAGATCCCTTACAGGGATCTGGGGATGTGGCTCTGGAGCTGGAACCTTTTCTAACAGGTCCCAGTGCCTAAATTCAACCTGTAGCACAACTCAAGAGAAAATCCAGTTGTAAAAGAAACAAAAGGCAAGCCAGAGAGAAGTCCAGGCAGCCAGAGAGGAGAGGGGATGGCAGGAGGAGATAAATGGATGACAGACATTTGGCCAAGGTGGCTAGCAACCAGGCCTGAGACCCTGAGCACCTCCCAGAGATGCAGGGCAGAGTTTGTGTGGTCTCCGGAAGTGAGCTGTGGATACTGCTAGGGAGGCTCAGACAAAAGCTAGGGGGTCCCGGGGTGGCCCTGTGCACCACCATAAGGGCAGGCGGGCTGGCACGGAGGCAGGAAAAGTTCCACACAACCACCCCCATGCAGCCCAGGCTGCACAATGCCCTGCGGAGAGGTCCTCTCCTGCTCCCAGACATGGCGGCCACAGGACCCGGGAGGCTGTGCTTCCCTGAACCCCAAGCCAGCCACGTGTCGCCCGCCCGGAGCTGGTCATCTGGACCCTGCTTCCTCCTCCAGCTCTCCTGGGTCATGGAGCAGGCCAGAGAACCGCTTTGGTCCTGGGGGACCCAGGCGGGAGCCCTTCCCTAGGCGGCATGCCTCCATTTCCAGGGTAGCACAGGGACCTGCTGGCGGAATTGGCAAACTGAATCCGTGGGATGGCAGCAGGGCACCGAGAATGCCAAGGGCCAAGGGCGAAGGGTGCTCTCTCTCCGCCCTTCACAAACAAAAAAAAAAAAAAAAAAAGCCAAAGCTCCAAGATGGAGGACAACCATCTAGGCTAGGACTGGACAGACATGCCACTCTAGGGCTGCTGCTAGGGATTCAGTGGTGTGCAGAAGGTGAGGGTGTGGTGTGTAGATGGGGGTAACAGACTTTAACTGGTTCCTCCATTGTAACCTCCATGCACTGCACTTCCCTGACACACTAGGCTTTGTGCCAGCCCCTGAAGGCCCTGCCTGAGGGTATGGTGGGGTGCAGGGAGAGAGGGCAGGTGGTGGAGGGTGTCATGGAGGGGGCCAAGTGGGGAGTGTGTGGATGTGGGGGCAGGCTCACTTGAGAGTCTGAGCCACACCCTAAGGAAGTCCTCCACAAACCACATCTGGACTATAGGGGAGGAGCCAAAGAAACATAATAATGGGGTTGGGGTTCAGGGGCAGAGCATCGCCCCCTAGCTGCCAAACCAGGGTATTCTAACAGCTGCATCTCTGCCCTAGCCCAGCCTTCACCCCAGACACACAGACACACACAGACACACAGACACACACACACACAGCAGCTTTCAGAGATCCAGTGGTGTCTACATGACTCCACCCACTAGGATGACCAGTACAGCTTCCAGGATGGCCTTGGGTCTGCTGACCCAAGCTTCCAGGTCAAGGTGGCCCAACAAGAGGGGCCTACAAGGCTGTACCCGGTTCTTCTAAGGCAGTGGGATGGAAGGTGTTACACCAAGGGAGACGTCCACCCAATTCAATGGGACCCTCGACCCAGCTCGGGCTTCCCACCTTGCAGAAGGCCGCTCCAGGATGGACACAAGGCAAAAGGGCAGGCAGCTGTGTATGCTTGTAAGGGATGCAGAGTCAGCGGCCTTAGTCCCGTGTCCCAAATCCGATGGTCTAATACTAAGATGGGAAAAGAGGGACTTCCTTCCAAAATCTTGGCCTTGGTAGTGATGAGCGTTCAGATGGATGCTGCCCCACATCATGCAAAGCAGGGACCATAAGGACATCCACAACCTTGCCTCAACAGGCAGGGCGTCCAGGTCCCTGAGGTGAAGACAAGAACACATCAAAAGAAGAAACATTGCACCCACCTGGCCTCTTGCCCTACCAAACCCTGGGCCCAGGCCCGCACCTTAACCGTCTCCTAGGCAGCACCAGGCAACCATTCTGACCTACGTCCACCTCTGTCACAATCTCTCTCCTCTGCACAGCCCTCCACCTCCCACCCCTAACCTCCCACCTCCCGACCCTACCCTACACCAAATACCACCTCAGGAAACTTCTCTTTCCGTTCTCTAACTTCCCCAAGACCCTGTCAGGCATGGAACTCTCTGTATCCTCTGTGGACACCCACCTACCTGTGGCAGGGCCTAGGAAAACACAGGACTCGGCTCTCTCAAGAGATTCCAAGTGGACCGAGGACAGGTAACATAGAATCTGAGGGACAAGAAGCAATTCTCACTCTTAACACCAGGATGCCTACAGCACACACCCACCCTGTGTGTCCTTATGGATTTCCCTAAACATTCCAGGTGTCCTCACACAAATTTCTCTCCACGGGCCCAGACCCATGGAACAGAAAAAAGTGTCCACAGACAGAGTGGGTCTGCCCACCAGCCTGCATGAAAAAAAAAAAAAAAAACACCAACAAACTAGAGAACACCCAACACCCCACAGGCAGATTCTCATTTGCTCTCGCCTTACTTTCTCTCTCTCTCATTGATCTATACTCCTCTACCTCCACCTCCACCTCTATCTCTGTCTTTCTCTGTCCCTCGCTCCTATGTACAGTCCCATCCCTGGTATCCAGGTTAGCTAGGCCATGTTCAGTAGGGAAAAGCTTTTCACTCCTCAGCAGGAAGCCTTCCTTCAATGAGCACTGAAAGTCTCCAGAGGCTCTCCTCCACACTGCTGACATCTTCCATGATGAAGCCTAGAAGAAAATCACTCTCCCTGCCACCTGGAGACAAGCCTGTCTATGCTCTTCCAAATCTCCCTCTCTACAAAGCTTCCTGGAGACTTTTGCTGTGGCTGAAAAGGGAGCTTCCTGGTGATGGGGGTGGGTGTGGAGGACCTGACTTCATGGACCTGCCTGTCAGGCCACTTTAAAGGACGGTACTGCCACCTTCCTAATGGTTCCTACACAATGCTCTTACCAACCACGCTCTGGCATGCCCCTGAGCCCTAATCCACACACACGAAGCACCACTCCAAACCTTGTACTCACCTGAGCTGGATCTGAAGGATGGAGCCCTAAAAGGCTTCCCTACATGCAAACCTGTCCTTCCTCTACATCCCAGAGCTGACGACCATAACTCGTACATACTGTGCCTCTCAGGCACTGATATGACTTCTCACAGTACTGGGCCACAATAATCCCAGGTATACACACACACACACACACACACACACACACACACACACACACACATACACAAAAGCGCTCCTGCATGCTTAGCAGTTGTAGGACTCCAGATAGTGCCCTCTGTTAATTTCAGAGCCTTCTCTAAGGATTCTTCCTGCTGAGATGATGTCTGGACATGAGAATGCAGGACAAGGGGCTTTTGGACCTTTGATGGTGGGAGTTCTTCCTGGGTTTAATGCAAATGAAGCTAGGCAGGAGAAGACAGGACTATGTGTGTCCTGAATGACACAGAGGAGGCTTGTCAGAGGAAGCACGGGCTGTGAAACCTGGCCACTATGGTACCTAAGTCCTGCCTGGCCTCTTTGTGAGCACCCCTGAGTCCAAACCCTGTTCTGGATGCTTCTACTGGAATTCACCTTGAGCCACCACACTGCCATACTGGGTACGAACAATCAGGTTGGATAGGATGATGATTGGGGAGTTGAGGGTTCCAGATCCCTTACAGGGATCTGGGGATGTGGCTCTGGAGCTGGAACCTTTTCTAACAGGTCCCAGTGCCTAAATTCAACCTGTAGCACAACTCAAGAGAAAATCCAGTTGTAAAAGAAACAAAAGGCAAGCCAGAGAGAAGTCCAGGCAGCCAGAGAGGAGAGGGGATGGCAGGAGGAGATAAATGGATGACAGACATTTGGCCAAGGTGGCTAGCAACCAGGCCTGAGACCCTGAGCACCTCCCAGAGATGCAGGGCAGAGTTTGTGTGGTCTCCGGAAGTGAGCTGTGGATACTGCTAGGGAGGCTCAGACAAAAGCTAGGGGGTCCCGGGGTGGCCCTGTGCACCACCATAAGGGCAGGCGGGCTGGCACGGAGGCAGGAAAAGTTCCACACAACCACCCCCATGCAGCCCAGGCTGCACAATGCCCTGCGGAGAGGTCCTCTCCTGCTCCCAGACATGGCGGCCACAGGACCCGGGAGGCTGTGCTTCCCTGAACCCCAAGCCAGCCACGTGTCGCCCGCCCGGAGCTGGTCATCTGGACCCTGCTTCCTCCTCCAGCTCTCCTGGGTCATGGAGCAGGCCAGAGAACCGCTTTGGTCCTGGGGGACCCAGGCGGGAGCCCTTCCCTAGGCGGCATGCCTCCATTTCCAGGGTAGCACAGGGACCTGCTGGCGGAATTGGCAAACTGAATCCGTGGGATGGCAGCAGGGCACGGAGAATGCCAAGGGCCAAGGGCGAAGGGTGCTCTCTCTCCGCCCTTCACAAACAAACAAAAAAAAAAAAAAGCCAAAGCTCCAAGATGGAGGACAACCATCTAGGCTAGGACTGGACAGACATGCCACTCTAGGGCTGCTGCTAGGGATTCAGTGGTGTGCAGAAGGTGAGGGTGTGGTGTGTAGATGGGGGTAACAGACTTTAACTGGTTCCTCCATTGTAACCTCCATGCACTGCACTTCCCTGACACACTAGGCTTTGTGCCAGCCCCTGAAGGCCCTGCCTGAGGGTATGGTGGGGTGCAGGGAGAGAGGGCAGGTGGTGGAGGGTGTCATGGAGGGGGCCAAGTGGGGAGTGTGTGGATGTGGGGGCAGGCTCACTTGAGAGTCTGAGCCACACCCTAAGGAAGTCCTCCACAAACCACATCTGGACTATAGGGGAGGAGCCAAAGAAACATAATAATGGGGTTGGGGTTCAGGGGCAGAGCATCGCCCCCTAGCTGCCAAACCAGGGTATTCTAACAGCTGCATCCCTGCCCTAGCCCAGCCTTCACCCCAGACACACAGACACACACAGACACACAGACACACACACACACAGCAGCTTTCAGAGATCCAGTGGTGTCTACATGACTCCACCCACTAGGATGACCAGTACAGCTTCCAGGATGGCCTTGGGTCTGCTGACCCAAGCTTCCAGGTCAAGGTGGCCCAACAAGAGGGGCCTACAAGGCTGTACCCGGTTCTTCTAAGGCAGTGGGATGGAAGGTGTTACACCAAGGGAGACGTCCACCCAATTCAATGGGACCCTCGACCCAGCTCGGGCTTCCCACCTTGCAGAAGGCCGCTCCAGGATGGACACAAGGCAAAAGGGCAGGCAGCTGTGTATGCTTGTAAGGGATGCAGAGTCAGCGGCCTTAGTCCCGTGTCCCAAATCCGATGGTCTAATACTAAGATGGGAAAAGAGGGACTTCCTTCCAAAATCTTGGCCTTGGTAGTGATGAGCGTTCAGATGGATGCTGCCCCACATCATGCAAAGCAGGGACCATAAGGACATCCACAACCTTGCCTCAACAGGCAGGGCGTCCAGGTCCCTGAGGTGAAGACAAGAACACATCAAAAGAAGAAACATTGCACCCACCTGGCCTCTTGCCCTACCAAACCCTGGGCCCAGGCCCGCACCTTAACCGTCTCCTAGGCAGCACCAGGCAACCATTCTGACCTACGTCCACCTCTGTCACAATCTCTCTCCTCTGCACAGCCCTCCACCTCCCACCCCTAACCTCCCACCTCCCGACCCTACCCTACACCAAATACCACCTCAGGAAACTTCTCTTTCCGTTCTCTAACTTCCCCAAGACCCTGTCAGGCATGGAACTCTCTGTATCCTCTGTGGACACCCACCTACCTGTGGCAGGGCCTAGGAAAACACAGGACTCGGCTCTCTCAAGAGATTCCAAGTGGACCGAGGACAGGTAACATAGAATCTGAGGGACAAGAAGCAATTCTCACTCTTAACACCAGGATGCCTACAGCACACACCCACCCTGTGTGTCCTTATGGATTTCCCTAAACATTCCAGGTGTCCTCACACAAATTTCTCTCCACGGGCCCAGACCCATGGAACAGAAAAAAGTGTCCACAGACAGAGTGGGTCTGCCCACCAGCCTGCATGAAAAAAAAAAAAAAAAAAAAAAAAAAACACCAACAAACTAGAGAACACCCAACACCCCACAGGCAGTTTCTCATTTGCTCTCGCCTTACTTTCTCTCTCTCTCATTTATCTATCCTCCTCTACCTCCACCTCCACCTCTATCTCTGTCTTTCTCTGTCCCTCGCTCCTATGTACAGTCCCATCCCTGGTATCCAGGTTAGCTAGGCCATGTTCAGTAGGGAAAAGCTTTTCACTCCTCAGCAGGAAGCCTTCCTTCAATGAGCACTGAAAGTCTCCAGAGGCTCTCCTCCACACTGCTGACATCTTCCATGATGAAGCCTAGAAGAAAATCACTCTCCCTGCCACCTGGAGACAAGCCTGTCTATGCTCTTCCAAATCTCCCTCTCTACAAAGCTTCCTGGAGACTTTTGCTGTGGCTGAAAAGGGAGCTTCCTGGTGATGGGGGTGGGTGTGGAGGACCTGACTTCATGGACCTGCCTGTCAGGCCACTTTAAAGGACGGTACTGCCACCTTCCTAATGGTTCCTACACAATGCTCTTACCAACCACGCTCTGGCATGCCCCTGAGCCCTAATCCACACACACGAAGCACCACTCCAAACCTTGTACTCACCTGAGCTGGATCTGAAGGATGGAGCCCTAAAAGGCTTCCCTACATGCAAACCTGTCCTTCCTCTACATCCCAGAGCTGACGACCATAACTCGTACATACTGTGCCTCTCAGGCACTGCTATGACTTCTCACAGTACTGGGCCACAATAATCCCAGGTATACACAGACACACACACACACACACACACACACACACACACACACACACACACACATACACAAAAGCGCTCCTGCATGCTTAGCAGTTGTAGGACTCCAGATAGTGCCCTCTGTTAATTTCAGAGCCTTCTCTAAGGATTCTTCCTGCTGAGATGATGTCTGGACATGAGAATGCAGGACAAGGGGCTTTTGGACCTTTGATGGTGGGAGTTCTTCCTGGGTTTAATGCAAATGAAGCTAGGCAGGAGAAGACAGGACTATGTGTGTCCTGAATGACACAGAGGAGGCTTGTCAGGGGAAGCACGGGCTGTGAAACCTGGCCACTATGGTACCTAAGTCCTGCCTGGCCTCTTTGTGAGCACCCCTGAGTCCAAACCCTGTTCTGGATGCTTCTACTGGAATTCACCTTGAGCCACCACACTGCCATACTGGGTACGAACAATCAGGTTGGATAGGATGATGATTGGGGAGTTGAGGGTTCCAGATCCCTTACAGGGATCTGGGGATGTGGCTCTGGAGCTGGAACCTTTTCTAACAGGTCCCAATGCCTAAATTCAACCTGTAGCACAACTCAAGAGAAAATCCAGTTGTAAAAGAAACAAAAGGCAAGCCAGAGAGAAGTCCAGGCAGCCAGAGAGGAGAGGGGATGGCAGGAGGAGATAAATGGATGACAGACATTTGGCCAAGGTGGCTAGCAACCAGGCCTGAGACCCTGAGCACCTCCCAGAGATGCAGGGCAGAGTTTGTGTGGTCTCCGGAAGTGAGCTGTGGATACTGCTAGGGAGGCTCAGACAAAAGCTAGGGGGTCCCGGGGTGGCCCTGTGCACCACCATAAGGGCAGGCGGGCTGGCACGGAGGCAGGAAAAGTTCCACACAACCACCCCCATGCAGCCCAGGCTGCACAATGCCCTGCGGAGAGGTCCTCTCCTGCTCCCAGACATGGCGGCCACAGGACCCGGGAGGCTGTGCTTCCCTGAACCCCAAGCCAGCCACGTGTCGCCCGCCCGGAGCTGGTCATCTGGACCCTGCTTCCTCCTCCAGCTCTCCTGGGTCATGGAGCAGGCCAGAGAACCGCTTTGGTCCTGGGGGACCCAGGCGGGAGCCCTTCCCTAGGCGGCATGCCTCCATTTCCAGGGTAGCACAGGGACCTGCTGGCGGAATTGGCAAACTGAATCCGTGGGATGGCAGCAGGGCACCGAGAATGCCAAGGGCCAAGGGCGAAGGGTGCTCTCTCTCCGCCCTTCACAAACAAAAAAAAAAAAAAAAAAAAAAAAGCCAAAGCTCCAAGATGGAGGACAACCATCTAGGCTAGGACTGGACAGACATGCCACTCTAGGGCTGCTGCTAGGGATTCAGTGGTGTGCAGAAGGTGAGGGTGTGGTGTGTAGATGGGGGTAACAGACTTTAACTGGTTCCTCCATTGTAACCTCCATGCACTGCACTTCCCTGACACACTAGGCTTTGTGCCAGCCCCTGAAGGCCCTGCCTGAGGGTATGGTGGGGTGCAGGGAGAGAGGGCAGGTGGTGGAGGGTGTCATGGAGGGGGCCAAGTGGGGAGTGTGTGGATGTGGGGGCAGGCTCACTTGAGAGACTGAGCCACACCCTAAGGAAGTCCTCCACAAACCACATCTGGACTATAGGGGAGGAGCCAAAGAAACATAATAATGGGGTTGGGGTTCAGGGGCAGAGCATCGCCCCCTAGCTGCCAAACCAGGGTATTCTAACAGCTGCATCCCTGCCCTAGCCCAGCCTTCACCCCAGACACACAGACACACACAGACACACAGACACACACACACACAGCAGCTTTCAGAGATCCAGTGGTGTCTACATGACTCCACCCACTAGGATGACCAGTACAGCTTCCAGGATGGCCTTGGGTCTGCTGACCCAAGCTTCCAGGTCAAGGTGGCCCAACAAGAGGGGCCTACAAGGCTGTACCCGGTTCTTCTAAGGCAGTGGGATGGAAGGTGTTACACCAAGGGAGACGTCCACCCAATTCAATGGGACCCTCGACCCAGCTCGGGCTTCCCACCTTGCAGAAGGCCGCTCCAGGATGGACACAAGGCAAAAGGGCAGGCAGCTGTGTATGCTTGTAAGGGATGCAGAGTCAGCGGCCTTAGTCCCGTGTCCCAAATCCGATGGTCTAATACTAAGATGGGAAAAGAGGGACTTCCTTCCAAAATCTTGGCCTTGGTAGTGATGAGCGTTCAGATGGATGCTGCCCCACATCATGCAAAGCAGGGACCATAAGGACATCCACAACCTTGCCTCAACAGGCAGGGCGTCCAGGTCCCTGAGGTGAAGACAAGAACACATCAAAAGAAGAAACATTGCACCCACCTGGCCTCTTGCCCTACCAAACCCTGGGCCCACGCCCCCACCTTAACCGTCTCCTAGGCAGCACCAGGCAACCATTCTGACCTACGTCCACCTCTGTCACAATCTCTCTCCTCTGCACAGCCCTCCACCTCCCACCCCTAACCTCCCACCTCCCGACCCTACCCTACACCAAATACCACCTCAGGAAACTTCTCTTTCCGTTCTCTAACTTCCCCAAGACCCTGTCAGGCATGGAACTCTCTGTATCCTCTGTGGACACCTACCTACCTGTGGCAGGGCCTAGGCACACACAGGACTCGGCTCTCTCAACAGATTCAAGTGGACCAAGGACAGGTAACATCAAAGCTGAGGGACAAGAAGCAATTCTCAGTCTTAACTCCATTATGCCTGAAGCACCCACCCACCCTGTCTGTCCTTATGGATGTCCCACAACATTCCAGGTATCCTACACAAAATTCCCTCCAGGGGCACAGATCCATGGAACAGAAAAAAGTGTCCATAGACAGAGTGGGTCTGCCCACCAGCCTGCATGAAAAACAGCCACAAACTAGAGAACACCCAACACCCCACAAGCAGATTCTCATTTGCTCTCCCACACTCTCTCATCCTGTCCCTCCCCCCTCTCTTTCCCTGTTGCCCCCCAACCCCTCTCATTTATCTATCCTCCTCTACCTCCACCTCCACCTCTATCTCTGTCTCCCTCTGTCCCTGTCTCCCATGTACAGTCCCGTCCCTGGTATCCAAGGTAGCTAAGCCATGTTCATTTGGGAAATGCTTTGTATTCCTCAACGGGAAGCCTTCCTTCCATGAGCACCGAAAGTCTCCAGAAGCCATCCTCCACACTGCTGACATCTTCTTGATGGAGCCTAGAAGGAAATCACTCTCCCTGCCACCTGGAGACAAGCTTGTCTATGGTCTTCCAACTTTCCATCTCTACAAAGCCTCCTGGAGACATTTGGTGAGGCTAAAAGGGGAGCTTCCTGGTGCAGGGGGTGAGGTTGGAGGCCCTGACTTCCTAGACCTGCCTGGTAGGCCACTCCAAAGGACAGTCCTGCCACCTACCCGATGGTTCTGACACAATGCTCTCAGCCACCATGCCCCGGCACACCCCTGAGCCCCAAACCACACACAGGATACACCACTGAAAACCTTGTGCTCACCAGAACTGGAGCTGAACGATGGAGCCTTAGAAGACTCCACTACATGCCAACCTGTCCTTCCCTCAACCCTGGCCTGACCACCATAACTCTTACATACTGTGCCTCTCAGGTACTGCTTATGGACACTCACAGGATTAGGCCACAACAAAACCAGGAACACACAAACACCCAATACACACACACACACACACACACACACACACACACACACACACAGCAGTTCTAGGTCTACAGATAGTGTCCTCTGTTAATATCAGAGCCTTCTTTAAGTGTTCCTCCTGCTGAAATGATGTCTGGACAGGGCAGTGCAGGACAACGGGCTTTTTGAACTTGACCCTGGGAGTTCTCCCTGGGTTTAATGCAAAGGGAGCTAGGCTGGAGAACACAAGAAGGAGTATGCGGCCTGCATGTATCCTGCATGTCACAGAGGAGGCTTGTCAGGGGAGGCAGGGACCATGAAACTTGGCCACCATGGTACCTAAGTTCTTCCTGGCCTCTTTGTGAGCACCCCTGAGTCCAAACCCTGGTCTGGATGCTTCTACTGGGATTCCCCTTGAGCCACCACACTGCCTTGAGCTCCTGGATCACTGGGTACACACAACCAGCTTGCATAGGATGATGATGGGGGCGGGGGAGGGACCTCGCAGACCACTTGTAGGATTCTGGGGTTTTGCTTTGGAGCAGGAACCTTTTCTGACAGGTTCCAGTCCCTGAATTCCACCTGTAGCACAGCTCAAGGGCAAACCTTGTCAAAGGAACCAAAGGCAATCCAGAGAGAAGGCCTGGCAGCCAGAAAGGAGAGGGGCTTTCAGGAGAAGTTAAATGGATGACAGACATTTGTCCACAGTGGCTAGCACCAGACCTGAGACCCTGAGCACCTCCCAGAGATGCTGGGCAGAGTTTGTGTGGGTTCTCAAAGTGAGCTGTGGATACTGCTAGGGAGGCTCAGACAAAAGATGGGCGGTCCTGCGTGGCCTGGTGCACCACGGTAAGGGCAGGCAGGCAGGCACACAGGATGTTTCCCCAAAATGACCATGATGCAGCCCAGGCTGCACAATCCCCTGTGGAGAGGTCCTCTGCTGCTGCCAGACATGGCGGCCCCAGGACCTGGGAGGCTGTGCTCTTGCCACCGGCAAGCCAAGTCTCGTGGCCCCCGCCCGGAGCTGGTCACCTGGACCCTGCTTCCTCCTCCAGCTCTCCTGGGTCAAGGAGCGGGCAAGAGAACCTCTTTGGTGCTGGGAGACCCAGGCAGGAGCCCTTCCCTAGCCAGCCCGCCCCCATTTCCAGGGAAGCACAGGGACTTGGTGGCGGAATTGGCAAACTGAATCTGCGTGATGGCAGCAGTGCACCGAGAATGCCAAAGGCCAAGGGCGAAGGGTGCTCTCCCTCTGCCCTTCACAAAGCAAAAAAAAAATTAAAAAATTAAAAAAAAAAGTCAGCATTCTCCTGCCACGCTCCAAGATGGAGGCCAACTATGTAGATCAGGACTGGACAGACAGGAGGCTCTAGAGCTGCTGCTAGGGATCCCAGGGTGTTCAGTGAGTGGGGGTGTGGTGGGCAATGGAGGTTACCGACCATAACAGGTTCCTCCATGCCCTGCACTGCCCTGAGACACTGGGCTTTGGGCACATGGCAGCCCATGAAGGCCCCCCCTGAGGGTATCACGTGGTACCTGGAGAGGGGGCGGGTGGTGGACGGTGTGATGGAAGGGGCCAAGTGGGGAGTGTGTGGATGTGGGCATAGAATCTCTTGAGAGCCCGCACCAGACCCTAAGGGAATCCTCCACAAACCACATGCCAATCTGGACTATAGGGGAGGAGCCTCAGAAACATACTCATGGATTTGGGGACCAAGGGCTGAACGTCGCCCCCTGGTTGCCAAACCAGGGTATTCTCAAAGCTGCATCCCTGCCCTCGCCCCGCCCTCACCCCAAACACACAGACACACACACACACACACACACACACACACACACACACACACACACACAGCAGCTTTCAGAGATCCAGTGGCTGTCTACATGACTCCACCCACCAGGGTGACCAGTACAGCTGCCAGGATGGCCTTGGGTCTGCTGACCCAAGCTTCTAGGTCAAGGTGGCCCGGCAAGAGGGACCTCCAAGGCTGTACCCGGTTCTTCTAGGGCAGTGGGATGGAAGGTGTTACACCAAGGGAGACAACCACCCAACTCAATGGGGCCCTAGACCCAGCTCGGGCTTCCCAACTGGCAGAAGGCCGCTCCAGGATGGACACAAGGCAAAAGGGCAGGCAGCTCTGTGCACTTGTGAGGGATGCAGAGTCAGCGGCCTGAGTCCTGTGTCCCAAGGTCCGATGGTCTAATACTGAGATGGGAGAGGAGAAGGGCTTCCTTCCAAAACCTTGGACTTGGTAGTGATATGCGTTCAGATGGATGCTGCCGCACATCATCCGAAGCAGGGACCACAAGGCTCGGGGACATCCATAGTCTCTTCTGAACAGGCAGGGCGTCCAGGGCCCTGAGGTAGAGACAAGGACACATCAAAAGAAGAAACATTGCACCCACCTCCCCCCTTGCCTACCAAACCCTGGGCCCAGGCCCCCACCTTAACCGTCTCATAGGCAGCACCAGGCAACCATTCTGACCTACGTCCACCTCTGTCACAATCTCTCTCCTCTGCACAGCCCTCCACCTCCCACCCCTAACCTCCCACCTCCCGACCCTACCCTACACCAACTACCAGGCACTACTCAGGAAACTTCTCTTTCTGTTCTCTAACTTCCTCAAGACCCTGTCAGGCATGGAACTCTCTGTATCCTCTGTGGACACCTACCTACCTGTGGCAGGGCCTAGGCACACACAGGACTCAGCTCTCTCAAGAGATTCAAGTGGACCGAGGACAGGCAACATAGAAGCTGAGGGACAAGAAGCAATTCTCACTCTTAACTCCAGGATGCCTGCAGCACACACCCACCCTGTGTGTCCTTATGGATTTCCCACAACATTCCAGGTGTCATCACACAAAATTCCCTCCAGGGGCACAGATCCATAGAACAGAAAAAAGTGTCCAAAGACAGTGGGTCCTCCCAACAGCCTGCATGAAAAAAACACCAACAAACTAGAGAACACCTGTAGATGTAACCAACCGTCTTATTAAATAAGAAACACAGAGCCGATTCAGAGAAGAAAGCCAAGAGGTCAGATCTAAGAGCCTTACCCTTCCTGCTTCAGCTATCCTGCTTCAGCCAAGAGAGCTCTCCGAAAAAAGGGCCTCTTTCTGTGTATATGTCTTTATATAGTCTAGATGTTCTGCCTTCTCATTGGTTGTAAACTAAACTCGTGACTGCCTTGTCACTGCCTGTATGTACCGCCCTCCAGGTCCTTAAAGGCGTGCGCCACCACCGACACGCACTTGCTATGGCTCTAAAACTCTGACCCCCAGGCAACTTTATTTATTAACATACAATTAAAATCACATTTCAGTACAAGTAAAATACCACCACATTTCCCCTTTTCTATTTTAATAAAATGAAAAAAAAGAAAAAGGTTATAACTAACAAAAGAAAAACTATATACAAAAGTACAATAACTATATACAATATATACAAATAATAAATGTCTAAACAATGTCTAGTCCATTTGTATTTGACAAATTCAGAGATAATAATTTCATTATTCTATTTTGTTAAGTCCAAAATGTATCTAATTCACTTTCTATCCTAATTAATCTTCAACTTTAACTAACTAACCTTAAACTATAACTAACTAATCTTCAACTCCCTCAGAGACCCAAGAAGGAAATAATATTAGCTAACAAAAATAAAAACAGAAAGTGCATGCAAGCACCTTCCAAAAAATTTGTGAGTTGACAGAAACAGCCAACTGCCTGGACAGTCACCTGAGGTTTCTCCGCAATGCTGGGGCATCATCTTCAGCCTATATAGGCTTAGCATATCTCACAGACTCATTTGTGAAGTAGGATGTACACAAGGTCAACAGTTCAACCTCACATTGGGTGAGAGCAGTCCATGCACCAGAAACACCTGAATTCCACTAATGTCATGTCATGATTCAGGATTTTAAATTCTGGAAAATGTTGATGGTTTTTTAGTTCAGCTCTCCATTCTTCTTGGCTGTGTACATATGGCTTCATCTCAGCATCCCGTTCTTCTCCACATCTCTCTATCAAATGCCAGCCTACTATTGAGAGGCATGAGCTTAGTTACTCTTCCAGAATAACTGTTTCAGCTGCTGTTCCATAGCACATCAGAAGCCATCGGCCCACTGCCTGTTCAGCTGCCTTCGAAGAAAAAGGCATTGTACCTTTTCCGAGTTGCGAAGGCCACGTCAGGGATGGTGCCATATTGTCCTGGCCTCAGAAGATGCCTTTTGATAAAGCCATAACCACACTTGTTTTGGCAAGAATCAGTAGTCCTTTGTTTCATGTCCTGTCTGTTCATTTTGTCATCAGTTGATTCGAGGATACTTTGTTGTCCAGTGGCTATCTTTTGCCACAATGAAAGCTAACTCCATACGCAGTTTCTTCAATGCCCATATTTTCTCTGAAGTAGATTGGTACTGCCAGGAGCCGACATGTCTCATAGTCATAACAAAAAGAAAATTTTTCTAAGTTATTAAAACATTTTAAATGCCATATTCTGTAGTTCTCTGAAGGGTTTGAAGATGACCTATCTAAAATATATCTGCTCAATTTTTAAAACATATCTAATATGACTACA
This sequence comes from Peromyscus eremicus, assembly GCF_949786415.1. Classification (NCBI taxonomy): domain Eukaryota; kingdom Metazoa; phylum Chordata; class Mammalia; order Rodentia; family Cricetidae; genus Peromyscus; species Peromyscus eremicus. The sequence goes on from NW_026734463.1 coordinate 37,669, forward strand.
AGTTCTATTGTAATGTCTAACTACTAACTATCATTTCTTTATATCCTAATGGTAATAATAACATTCAAGGATCAGAAAATTGCATTGTTGAATGAACGATATAAGTACAATTAGAAATATACATATAGCATTTTCTAACAATATCAATTTCAATATATATAATTTGTATACAATATAAAACAATCCAATCCAATGTAAAGTATTTAAAACTATTAATTGTCTTTTTCTTCTTTCTTTCTCTCTCTTTTTTTTTAAATAAGAACCTTAAATCTAATCTGCTTAGTCTTTTTCCTAACCCTTGACAACAACTTGTAACCAACCCCCCTAAACAATGAAAATTATCCCAGATCCAAAACCCATAAAAAGACCAAAAAACCACCCACCCCACACCACCTCTTTGGGAATGTGGGCGTCGTATTCTTAAAATTGCTTCCTGCTGGGTATGGGCGAAGTTATCTTTATCCTGAAAGAAAAATTTTAGATTAATTGTCAAATTCTAGGAAAGGTAACTATATCCTTCATTATCCAGTTTGTGTATAATGCCAAAGTTCAGGGTTTATCTCAAGTCCTTATTCAAGTAGTCTTTGAGACTGGATCATCTCATCTAGTCATCTCAAAATTGCTCTGAGCACCTTGTAGTTCAAAGCTGATCTGTAGATGATGTTTGTCAGCTTAGTGATGTTATTATTGTCCACGTGGAATTGTTGTTGTTGTGGGGCCCCAACTTCTTCCTGGAGACTTCAGCTGATGTTAGGCCTGGCCGTGAATTCCTGCAGAAAACTGATAAGAGACTCGAACACAAAGACATATATATGCAGCTAATTGAAGCCTTTTTTCTAGAATTAATTAGTACTCTATATGACCATTCATATCTTAACAAAGTTTAAAATGTATATATATATCTATATCTATATATATTAATCTTGTAAGTTTTGATATAAAATTTATACTTTAAGAAAAGTTTAAAGAATCAGAATAGAATCAAAGAGTTAAGATTAGTAATAGAATAGTCCCTTAATTAATTTGGCTTTTCTCCTGTCTCATAGCAGAAGATGGCTCTTTTATTCTGGCATGATACAGGGAGTTTGCATTTTCCTTTTAAAAACATGCTTGAGTTTAAAGAAGGAGAGAGCCATTCTCCAACTCCAAAGTCAGCTTTAAATTTTAATTGGACTGGGACTATTAGAAGACCAATAGTGTTAAATCTTTAGAGAAAAGCAGAAACAAACATTTAGGAAGACATAAAATTTTTTAGATAATATATACCCATACGCCATTTCACTCTGCTTCCTGGGATAGATGATTTGTCCCTTTTCTTCAGTTTTCTTATTTGTCCAATGTTCTTCAGATTCCTTAACCTTCATTCTCCTAAGAGACAAAAGCAAAAACCTTTCCCCAAGACTAATTTTGGGGATGTTCCTTTTTAGCAAGTTATTATCTGATTAAATGAAAAGACATGTGTTACTGGTATGTTAGTTTAAATTGGATGTTCATGTTGGTTGATGAGCTATCACCTCCTCTAATTAAGCGGTTTCTCTTGTTCAAATCGAACCTTTATCAATTTTGATGGTACCCACAACTTATCTTCTCCTGTAGAAACAAAAGCAAAACCTCGTCCCCAATGTAACACATACCCTGGTTTCCATTCTGAGGTCAGCACATCCTTAAAATATATAGGCTGATTTAATTCTGTAGTTTTTTCTATTATCCAATGTCTCTCTGCAGCTGTTGTTCCTTTCTCATTGGCATTAAGAAAATTCAAAGTTAATAGAGCATTATGCAGTCTATTTCTGGGGGGTTTTTGTTACCCCTTTCTGTTTATTTAGCATATCCTTTAGAGTTCTATTTGATCTTTCTATAACTGCTTGACCTGTAGGATTATGTGGTATGCCTGTAATATGCTTTATATTGTAATAAGCAAAAAACTGTTTCATTTTAACAGAGATATATGATGGAGCATTGTCAGTTTTGATTTGTGCAGGTATACCCATGATGGCCATAACTTCTAGCAAATGAGTGATTACAGAATCAGCTTTTTCAGAACTCAAAGCAGTTGCCCACTGAAATCCTGAATAAGTATCGATAGTGTGGTGTACATATTTCAGTTTTCCAAATTCTGCAAAGTGAAACACGTCCATCTGCCAGATTTCATTCCTTTGAGTACCCTTTGGGGTACATCCTGCTGGTAATGGCGTTTGATTGTAGAAGGAACAAGTAGGACATTTCTTTACTATTTCTTTGGCTTGTTGCCAGGTTATGGAAAAATCCTTTTTTAAACCTTTACTATTGACATGATGTTTTTTATGACATTCTGAGGCCTGCAGCACATTTCCTATTAATAACTTATCAATCTCATCATTGCCTTGTGCTAGAGGGCCTGGCAGACCAGTATGGGATCGAATGTGAGTTATATATAAAGGATGACTCCTTTTCCTGATTGTATCTTGTAATTGAATAAATAGTGAAGTTAATTTTGAAGCATCAGGGATCAATTCTGCAGTCTCAATATGTAATACTACTCTTTCAGCATACTGAGAGTCAGTTACTATCTTGAGAGGTTCTGAAAAATCCATTAATACCAACAGAATAGCATATAATTCTGATTTTTGAACTGAATTATAAGGACTTTGAACCACTTTACTTAAATTTTCTGATTTGTAACCTGCCTTTCCTTGTTTGTTGGCATCTGTATAAAATGTACGAACTCCAGATATGGGCTTTTCCCGTACAATTCGAGGCAAGATCCAATCATCTCTCTTTATAAGATCAATTCTATCGCTTTTGGGATATTTGCTGTTAATTTCTCCCAAAAAATTACTGCAAGCTCTTTGCCAAGGTTCACTTTCTGTCCATAATTTTTCAATGTCCTCCTTAGTTAAAGGTACGACAATTTCTGCTGGGTCTATTCCTGCTAATTGATGAAGTCTCAATTTTCCTTTCCAAATCAAGTCAGAGATTTTTTTTCCACATAAGTTTTTAATTTTTTGTTTGGTTTATTTGGTAAAAATATCCATTCTAATATAATATCTTCCCTCTGCATTAATATTCCTGTAGGAGAAGGTAAAATAACCAAAATGCAATCCAGCTTTGGATCAATACGATCCATGTGCCCTTCATGTACTTTCTTTTCTACCAAGGCCAATTCTTTCTCAGCTTCAGATGATAACTCTCTTAGACTATTTAAGTCCTTGTCACCTTCTAAGGTTTTGAACAAATTATGCAGTTCATCATTTTTTACCCCAACAATAGTTCATAGATGAGAAATATTTCCAAATAATCTTTGAAAGTCATTAAGAGTCTGTAGTTGATCTCTCCTAATTTGCACCTTTTGGGGTCTAATTTTTTGTAGCTCTATTTTATATCCTAAATAATTAATAGAATCTCCTCTTTGTATCTTTTCAGGAGCAATTTGTAATCCCCAGCAAGGCAAAATTTTCTTTACTTCTTCAAACATTCTTTCTAAAGTATCTGCATTTGAATCAGCTAGTAAAATATCATCCATATAATGATAAATTATAGATTTAGGAAATTTTTTACGTATCACTTCCAAAGGCTGTTGTATAAAATATTGGCACAGAGTTGGGCTATTCAACATTCCCTGTGGCAGGACCCTCCATTGAAATCTTTTAACCGGTTGAGAATTATTATAAGTAGGCACTGTGAAAGCAAATCTTTCTCTGTCTTTTTCTTGTAACGGTATTGAAAAGAAACACTCTTTTAAATCAATAACTATGAGAGGCCATCCTTTTGGTAACAGAGTAGGCAGAGGAATTCCAGATTGTAGAGAGCCCATTGGCTGAATTACTTTGTTAATTGCTCTAAGGTCTGTTACCATTCTCGATTTACCAGATTTCTTTTTAATAACAAATACAGGAGAATTCCAAGGGCTGGTTGATTCCTCAATATGCTGAGCATTTAACTGTTCTTCTACCAGCTCTTCTAAAGCCTGGAGTTTCTCTGTTGTTAAAGGCCATTGCTGGACCCATACAGGCTTGTCTGTTAACCATTTTAAAGGTAGAGCTGTTGGTGTCTTTGGAAGATCATCAGTTGTTGTGCCCTGTTCTTGTATAATATGGATGGCTGGTGACCACTCAGAATAATGCCTTCTAATATTTCTCTCAGAAACATGTGCTAATTTATGATTTGTTTCTGAGATTGGAGGGATGTGAATCTGAGTATTCCATTGTTGCAACAAGTCTCGACCCCACAAGTTCATAGCTATGTTAGCTACATATGGTTTCAATTTTCCTCTCTGTCCTTCTGGACCTATACACTCGAGCCATTTTGCACTCTGTTTCACCTGAGATAATGTCCCAATTCCTAACAGTTGAACATTTACCTCCTGAAGAGGCCAAGTTGGATGCCAAAATTCTGGTGCAATTATGGTAATGTCCGCACCTGTGTCTACCAGACCAGACAACAAAACACCATTTATTTTTATCGATAATTTTGGTCTTTGTTCATTAATAAAAGTTTGCCAAAAAATTTTCTTTATATTTGCTCCTGAATTTTCTATTCTCTCTGTTTCATCATCCTGACCAGCATGACTTATTCCAATAGGCATTTGGTTATTTAATTGCTCTGGGTAGGGGTTTCCTCTATGACTGCAGGAAAGGTTTGAACTGGATTTGCTATTGGGGCCTGCATGAGGCCCCTCTGGGAGTTTCCCGAAGACTCAGGCAAAGGATTACCCTCTCTGTCTCTTGTTGATCTACATTCGTTGGTCCAGTGTTTTCCCTTACCACACCTTCTGCATACTCCAGAAGGAAGGGGCTTTCTGTTGCCATTGTTCCTTGAAGAAACATTGTTTCTAGGAATGACCTGTTTACAGTCCCTTTTCAAATGTCCTTGCTTTCCACATCCAAAACATCTAACATTCCTCAAACCTTTTGAAATTGCTTCTCCTACCCATGTATCATCATGCTCATGAGCTTCAACATTAACCGTATCTCTAATCCAATCTTCCAAAGGTGCAGATCTTGCCTTTAACGGCCTGATTATTGTTTTGCATGCTGCATTTGCATTCTCAAAGGCCAAAGATTCAATTATTATCTTACTAGCTTCTGAATCTGGGACCATTCTCTTTACTGCTGAAGCCAGTCTTTGTAAAAAATCTGTGAAAGATTCTTTTGGGCCTTGTACAACCTTTGTAAATGACTCAGTTTTTTTTCCTGGTTCCTCAACTCTGTCCCATGCATTCAAGGCTGCTGTTCGACATAAAATTAGGGTTTGGACATCATATAAACATTGTGTTTGTGCTGAAGCATATTGACCTTCTCCAATAAGCTGATCCTGGCAGACTTGTATTCCTTTATCCCTCCACTGCTTTTCTATGTTTTTAGCTTCGTCCTTGAACCAAGTTAGCCACTGAAGCCTTTGACTGGGTTCAAGAACAGCTTGTGCCAGCTCCCGCCAGTCCTGTGGTACAATCCTATTACATGTTGACCAAGAGTTTAACATTTGCTTTACATATGGGGAATGCATACCATAAGATACTATTGCCTCCTTAAACCTTCGTAAATCTAACATTTCAATTGGAGCCCAAATATTTTGTGTAGTCATTTGATCAGGCGACTGCTGTACGGTTACTGGACAAACTAAGGGTGACTGTGTGAAAACAGGCTTTCTTTCTGTAACCCTATGATCCAATCTTGAAGCAACTTCACTGTTAGTTTCTTCTGTCTGAGTTTTTACAGGTTTAATAGGTTTTTCTAAAGCTGTCATCCTGGCACTTAAATTGACTATCTTTTAAATAGTAAAATGAGGACAAACATAGTAATAAATGCATAATTAGATCAACATTAATCTTCTCATATAGTTGTTCCATTGTCAGACTGCCTAAAATTGCAAACAAAGCCCAATTTTCTTCCAATGTACACAGAAAACCAATTTTTTTTAATGTGGAAAAAAATTTCTCTTTTAAATAGTTTCCTTTAAAATATCTGATATGTTAAGTGACTTACCAAGTCCGTGTAGAATTCGAGGGAATTTCAACAATTAAAATCACATTTCAGTACAAGTAAAATACCACCACACATGATCATCTAGGAAGAAAAGGCATTTAGTCACTTCAATGATCCTCATAGTTTGCAACATCCCCTAAACTATTTCAAATGTTCAAAGCCTCTTCTGACATACAAGATGGTCTCTTCATCGTGACATTTGTGAAATCAGAAAATGGATTATAACTTTCTCAAAATACAATGGCACAGAAAACCTTTTAAAATATAACATAGATAAATGGAGACATATCAAGGGAAGATTAGGCAAAGACAATACTGAAATAGAGCAGGACAGACATCAAATTCTCTATCTCTATCTCAGATGCATGAGGATTCATTATCAACAGGCTCACATGGCCCTATTCATGCAATTTCTCATATAATTCTCTCTTTACTTCATCTCCATATATGCAGCTAGTGCTCCATGGGAGATGTCCCATACCTTAGGTATCCCAACATCATGTGGTCACAAAATGTAATCCAGGCTGTTGTGAAATATAATTTTAAGATGTGTTATATTTGTCTATGCTGTGAAACAATTATTTTAAGATACAAAAGAAACTTGCATTCTTTTATGTTGCATATATTTAAATCTGTGAGGCTGTGATACTTTGCCTGTCTAAAATACCAACTGGTCTAACAAAGTGTTGAACAGCCAATAGCTTGGCAGAAAAGGTTAGGCAGGGCTGTCTGGCAGAGAGAACAAATTGGAAGAGAAAACTGAAAAGAAAAAAGGAAGAAGCAAGAAAAAGAGAGGACACCAGGGGATAGTCACCCTGCTACATAACAAACCATGGAGTAAAAAGTAAAGAAAGGTATACAGAATACAGAAAGATAAAAGCCCAGAGGTGTAAGGTACATGAGAGAACTTAAGTTAGGAAAAGCTGCCTAGATACAAGCCAAACTAAGGCCAGGCACTTATGAAAAAGATTAGCCTCTCTGTGTGTGATTTATTTGAGAGCTGAGTGGCAGGCCCCCAAAAGACTAAAGAGTTAAAAAACGAAACCAGTAATACCAGGCTTCATCCTCACAACTTCACGCAATGGACTCTCACAGGCTCCTCACTGGGTTTCTGACTCTTAAATGTAGAATTCTGCAACAATGCTGAAATGAATACCCAGACTAAGAATCCATGACGTTAAATATTGATTCTTTCTTGTTTCCAGGACCAGTAGATGATGGGTGATCTTGCAAAGCTTGACTTCTTAATTCAGATGGACACTGACATGCTTGGACCACAGGTACAGCAGGTTTTGTATGAAATTTCTTTCTTGGAGTAGGAATTACCTTGTTTAATCCTTCCTTGACTTAAAGCCAAATAAAATTTTATAGTCAAAATATCATACAAATGGCCTCTAGCTTATTTTATTTTTTTATTTTATTTATTGATTTATTGATTCATTTATTTACTGATTTATTCATTCATTCATTCATTTTTTGGTTTTTTGGAGACAGGATTTCTCTGTGTAGCTTTGCACCTTTCTTGGAGCTTACCAGGTAACCCAGGCTGACCTCAAAATCACAGAAATCCACCTGGTTCTGCCTCATAAGTGCTGGGATTAAAGATGTGTAACACCACAGACAGGCTTAATAATTTATCTATTTTTTTTTCATTTTTTTAGACAGAGTTTCTCTGTGTAGCTTCTGAGCCTATCCTGGAACTCAATCTATAGCCCATGCTGGCCTCAAACTCACAGAGATCCACCTACCTCTGCCTCCCAAGCACTAAAGGCATGGGCCATCACTGTCTGGCTGCTTAATTTTTATTGAGTCTATTTCCTACTGAAATTCTATACTCTCAATCTCCACTTTCTGCTATTATTCTTAACATTTGTATCTTCCTGGTCATCAAGACAGGTCAGTAAAGTCCTCTGTGAAACTTTCTATGATTTTTGCCACCTAAAGTCCTGACATCATCCACATTCTTTCAAAAGACAACATTCTCAGGTTCTACCTACCAACAAAATCACCTTTGGTGTTCCATTTTTTGTTCTAACTTGCTCTTATCCTGCTGTGATTAAATTTTGCAGTCCACATATTCTATCAACCTTGTGACATAGAGGTTCAGGCTCCAATTTGCACATTGAACAACTTAAATAGGGACAGAAGACTGCAAGTCTACCCCCTTGTACACATGGAAACTTACACAGTAAAGACATTTCCAAAATTATTACTTAAGTACCCAGTGATGTGAAACATCAGACATTCTTCAGTGACAGGGTCCTGAGGTGAAGACCACAAGGGATGAGAAAGAAAGCAAAATATAAGGTAGAAAAGATAAAAGCTACGGTGGGGAGGTCTTGCACAAGGTATGTCTCATGTCAAATATGCTTCTTAAGAAGAATAGCACCTTTATACTACTTCTAGGGGCAAAATGGAAGGAAATGGGGAACTTCTAGGAAGTCAGCAGAAAGTACCATAAAATAGGATAGACTCAGAGAATAGGCTAATCAAACCATGCTGCACAAGAGGAAAAAGGTTATCTCAAGCATATTACTAAGCCCACAGTGATCTGTGGATGGATAACCATAGCCATATTTGGTGAAAGAGTTGGATTCTTGGGATCTGAAGCAACTCCTCCACATAGGCCCTGATTCAAGACCATTGCCTGCTCTTCAAAGCATATTCCTGGTTTTAGGGAAGGAGATCTATTTTACTGTCAATATGTTATGCCTTTAGGGAAAGCTCCCAAGGCCTAGGCCCCAGGCTCTTACTAGCTCTTTCAAGAATTTTCATCATCCCTGCCTGAGGGCCTAAAGAAATGTAAGAGTGTTCTACTTTTCTTTTTTCTTTTTTTATTTCTTTTTTTTTTTCATTGAGAGAGGTTTTCACTGTGTAGTTTTAGATCCTTTCCTGGACATAACTCTGTAGACCAGGCTGGCCCCAAACTCACAGAGATGAACCTGACTCTGCCTCTTGAGTGAGTGCTGAGCAAAGTCCAGCATCACCACCACTGAACTGCTAGTGTTTTACTTTTTAAAAAGTTGTCACCTGCTGTCTGCCCATCTATCGGAACTAGGATTTTCTCAAGAAGAAAACTGGAACTTTATGGCATGCCAGGACTTAAGGTTGTTTATGACCCTGTAATGCCTCAGTGAGCAGCTTGTTAGATTCCCATCCTTTGATATAGTGTTAGGCCTAGTGGCTTGTTGTAAATCAGAGGTGGCTGCTTTGTCATGGTTTACAGCCAAAGGACTGGACAATCCTGGAGAACAAATGTGTATCCTATTGTCCTAATCTCTAACAGGCCTGGCTACAATACAAATCTTTCAGTGTTTTTGTTTTGTTTGTTAAGACAAGGTTTCTCCATGTAGTTTTGGAGCCTGTCTTGGATCTTGCTGGACCAGGCTGGTCTAAAACTCACAGAGATCTGCCTGGCTCTGCCTCCTGAGTCCTGGCATTTAAGGTGTATGTAGCCACTGCCTGGTAGATTTTTTTTCCAGGCAGTACTTCCTCAGTTAAATTCTATTTTGTGAGACTTACTATGTCAAGAATTAGTAAATGCTTTATATCATTATTTCAACTCCTCTCTCTCATATCTTAGTTGTGGAGTGCTACCCAACACATGAGATGCCTTTTACAACGTCCACAAAATTAACTATAAATGGATCTTACACATGAAAGTTAAATACAAAGTGCTAAACCTCTAGAAGGTCCTGGACCAAGTAGGCCTGCTTTCAATGAGTGCACCAAAAGCATGTTGAAGTTAACTACAAAAATGTTTCTATACACACCTCCCTACTCCCAATTCTGTGAACAGATTCGGCCCACAGAGCAAAGATATCCAGAGGCCTGCCCTAGGAATAGGAAGTTTCAAGGACCATTTGGGACATCACAAGACAGGGATTCTGGATGAAGTTTCCCACCCAGATCTGAGAAGGACCCACCACTCTGGCTCCTGAACCTTACTCACAATGCTGTGGTTTCCCAGCTCACCCAGGTTCTCTGGTCAGCTCTCTGCACCAGCACACACAGCACAGCACACAACACAAAACTGCTGCTGTCAGTTTCTCTTCAAAGTCAAGCTTGAAGCTAGCAGCTGGAAGAACCCTGCACCACTTCTGACTGGCAGGTCACCTGGAGGGCTTGATTGGCTAATGAGGCCTAAGTGACAAGAACACCTCCCATAGGGTTACACTGTGCTTAAAGCCACAGCACAATGGTTCCTGACCCTGCCTTCCACCACAGACCCAGACCTTTTCTAAACATTTACATTTCAATAGCACTTGCCCCTGGTTCCAATAGCAGACCCTGCTATCTTCTGCTCTTGGTAGGTACTTCCCCTTCTTCATCCTGGACACAGTGTGGCTAGCATATACAGCCCACTATACTATGTCTGGTGGAGTGATTCCATGTCACACAGGTGGAAGGATGCCCAGAATATTAACCAAAGAGAGACTAAAAGACAGAAAAGGAGATGTTTGTTTTGTGACTTCAAGTTGAGGTCAGGTGAACTGAACCCACTTTTTACCTAGTTGTCACAGGGACTTCTTACAACCAAGAAAGAAATGCAGGAAGTAGATCACAAACAAGGTAATAGGTCTTTCTCTTCAGATATAGCTTCATTGCTTTAGGAGTTTTATTCCTGAAAATCAGAGCACAGTGTTGGCAAATGAATAATAATAAAGGGTAAGCTTCAAAGAAAGTTGAATATTTAAAGCATAATGAAGCTAGGAAGAATATGCTTGGAAGCACTGTTAGTAGTCAGCATATCTTACTCCTAGGGCAGTTGAAAAAACAAAACAAAAAACCATTGCATTATTCAAGCTTCTGTACATGAACAGTGTTATGAATTGTATAAAGAAGGCTCTGGCAGGTAGAGAGCCAAGGTGCCCTGCTGCTGGTGACAGACAAAGAGGACATTCAGACAGCACTGAGTGAAGAGGTCTATTTAGTGGAGGAATAGATAAGGGGAAGTGAAAGGAAAAAAGGGTGGCGGCAGAAAGAGACGGAGGAGTGCAAGGGTCTGCACACTTCCTGAGAGGAAAGCAGGAAAGAGAGATAGGGAAATGGGTGGAAATTTCTCTTAAGAATAAGCTTTTATGTCAGGACATTGAATGCCGACAAGGGGCAGGATTAGAATATTAACAAACAGGACTGGTAGAATGAATCTCTCCATGTGTGTACAAAGTGGATTTATCAGAATGTCTCACAAGCTGTGGTAGAGCTAGTCTAACAATGGCTGCCTACCAATGGAAAATTGAAAAGTCCAGTAGTGGTTCAGTACATGAGGCTGGACATCTCAGCTGGGCTGGTCTTCAGTATACACCACAATTTTAAGGAAGTAGGCTCTACTGCTAGTAAAGTAAAAAAAATTGGTACCCAGAGCTAGGGCAAGCAGATGAAGAGAGAACTTCCTTCTTCAATATCCTTTGTATATGTAGGCTGCCCCCAAGAGTTGCTACCCAGATTAAAGTTGGATCTTATTCTTTGTTGATTGTTTTTTTCTTTTTTTTTTTTTGGTGATTTCAAGAAAGGTTTTATCGTTGTATCCCTGAAATTCATTCTGTTGAGCAGCCTGGCCTCAAACTCAGAAAATCCAAATGCTTCTGCTTCCTGGGGTTAAAAGTGTGCACTGCCACCAAGCAGCTAAAAGTGGATCCTATCACCTAAAATGATCCAAATTAAAGAAGTATCTTTAACTTCAAAACCTTTAAGAAAAATCCCTCACATGTTTACACAAATATTTTGGATTTTAATTAATTAAAGAGGTAGTCAGCTTGACTATTAAGAATAGCCATCACTCCAGACAAGACAGATAAAATGAGAAAGATTTCTTAACTTCAGGAGGCAAGGAGAGCATGGGAGTTATTTCCAAAACAATGCTTTTCCTTAACAAAGGAAGCATGTGGATTTTGATTAGGAAGTCTGGACACATTCCTGTAGCACTCTGCATATTCTTAAGCTTGCTAAGTTAACAAATCCACTTCTGATCATGATCACAATATAAAAGCAGAGACATTTATGGATATTCCTACCTCAAAGTTGTGCAGGAACATATATAAATGATGGAAAGAAATGTCTCTGACATGTTCATCTTGTACCACAAGGTCTTAACTGAAAATGAAGGAAATGACCCAGTAAAAAGCAGATTGCTTTGGGGCCTATGTGACCTGTCAATCTTGATGTTTGATCTAAAAGATAACTGTACCATTGCCACAATTCTCACAGATACAAAAGATAGAGAACACAAATACAGATATCTTCAAGGAAAAGTCACCTAAGAGCACTGTTTACTTTGCTCCTAGATAGACAATTATAATGATCTCTATCAACCTTAGATCAAAACTGCTTTTCCCTCTGAGGAGGCTGGCATAGCAGGGGGTCACAGCAGCTTCCATGCTACACCAGCAGGAGTTCACTTGAATGAGCCCTGGCTTATTTTATGGCTAAGGGCTATGACATCACTGTAAAAAATTTTATTCTTTCCTTTTTCTTTCTTTTTAAAAAATTATGTATACAATGTTTTGCCTGCATGTGTCTGTGTGTAGTGTCTAACAAGACCAGAAGAAGAAAGGATTTACCTGGGACTAAAATTATAACAAATGGTTAGCTACCATGTGGGTTCTGGGAATGGAACCTGGGTCCTCTATAAAAACACTCAGTTCTCTTAATTGGTGAGTGGTCAATCTAGCCCCTTTTTAATTTAAAATTTCTTTCCATAAATTGATAAGCAAGTGCTATTACATCACTTTCCCCTTTTATGTCTTCATTCTATCCCTTCCCAAATCCTTTCCAACTTCTTATTTATTAAGTTAGGTGAATTAGTAGGCTGAAATACATTAATACAACCTGCTGCATCCATTTTTGTTGGATATATATATATATATATATATATATATATATATATATATATATATCCAACAAATATATATGAAAGAGAGAGAAATAATGGGCTGACCATGTTGTATTGGATAAACAATTAGGGATCTCATCTTTGCCTGAGGTTAATTCTCTCTGGAGAATTCCACACTTTCATCAGCATCTGGTATCTAACCCTGACTGGGTTACCTTGGATGGAACATGTAATCAAGAATAGAAAACATAGGTAGGAAAATGAATCACCAGTTAAGAATACTGAAGATTCTTTCAGAGCATCTGGCTTCCATTCCCAGTACATTTAGATGGTCACTAATATCTGCAACGCCAGTATCAGGGGTTCTGACACCATCACCTTGCCTCCCTGTCCACCATAACAAGAGGACATTTAGGTCATAAAACTTATTTCTCAAGCTGGAAGTGGCAGGCATTCTTATAATGCCAGCAAACTGTACTCAGAGGCAGGAAGATCATTGTGAATTTTAAAGCCTATGCCACAGTCTACACAAACACACGTACACACACACACACATACACACACGTACACACACACACATACACACACATACACACACATACACACACACACACACACACACACACACACTCACACACAAAAAGAAGAAAACTGAATTACATACAAGAAAAGGACCAGGGCTGGAGAGGTGGCTCAGAGGTTAAGAGCACTGGCTGTTCTTCCAGAGGTTCTGAGTTCAGTTCCCAGCAACTACATAGTGGTTCACAACCATCTGTATGGAGATCTGGTTCTCTCTTCTGGCCATGTAGACAGAACACTGTGTACATAATAAATAAATTAATAATTAAAAAAAGAAAAGAAAAGAAAAAGAGACTGCAGAATTAGAACTATACAATACTTCTTAAAGTCATTTCAAGTGTCTGCCACTGGTCCCATAGAATCATTTTCAAAAATAAATATGGCTAAGATCAAAAACACTGAAGACAGATTATGTTGGAGAGGATGTGGAACAAGGGGAACACTCCTATACTGTTGGCGGGAGTGCAAACTTGTAGAGCCGCTTTGGAAATCAGTATGGTGCTTTTCCCAGAGAATTGGAAATCAATCTCCCTAAAGACCCAGCTATACAACTCTTGGGCATATATCCAAACAATGCTCAATCATACCTCAAGGACACATGTTTGAACAGAGCAGCGTTATTTGTAATAGCCAGAACCTGGAAACAGCCTAGATGCCCTTCAACTGAAGAATGGATGAAGAAAATGTGGTACATATACATAATGGAGTACTATTCATCAGAGAAAAACAATGACATCATGAAGTTTACAGGCAAATGGATGGAACTAGAAAATATCCTGAGTGAGGTAACCCAGACTCAGAAAGACAAACATGGTATGTTATAACGATATTTTATTTGTACTGAAATGTGATTTGTATGTTAATAAAATTTCCCGGGGGTCATAGTTATTAGCAAGCCATAGTGAGAGCTGGGTGGTGGTGGTACATGCCTTTAATTCCAGCACTTGGTAGGCAGAGCTACGTAGATCTCTCTGTGTTCAAAGATGCAGCCAGCATTGACGACATACGCCTTTAATCTCAATACCAACCATAGAAGCCCTGGAGGTCTGTATAGTCAGGCAGTGACCAGGAGGTCATGTGGTTGGGTTTACAACCAATGAGAAGGCAGAACAGAAACTCTATAAAAAAGACAGACACAGGAAGTATGTCTCTTTTTCAGAGAGTTACAACAACAGCAACAGTGAAGGGTAAGGTTTTTAGCTCTTAGCTATTGCTCTGACCTCTTGGCTTCATCTCTGTATTGGCTCTGTGTTTCTTATTTAATAAGATGGTTGGTTAATCTACAGTATGTCCTCACTCATAGGTGGATACTAGATGTAAAGCAAAGGATAACCAGATTGCAACTCACAGCTCCAAAGAGGCTAGCTAGTAAAGAGGACTTAGGTAAGAATTTGATTTCCAGCACATACATAAAAGCTCACAGTCATCTTTAATTCTAGTTGCAAGGAATCTGACATCCACTTCTGGCCTCAATAGGCACCAGAAATGCAAGTGTTACACAGACATACATGTAGGCAAAGTACAAACACAGGAAACCTTAAATTAAAGCTACTATCTTCTAGTAAGAAATAGGCTAAGAAAAAAAGTGGGGCAAGAGTGGTGTGAGCTATAAACATAAAAATGCAATAGTGTATAAAAAAGCACCAGGATTGAATACATAGTTTCACTGGGCTGAATTAGAGAAAAGGAGCTCTCTTGGATTCTGTCAATGCTTAATTTTTTGTTCACCTCCTTCTTAACCCAGGGCCCCTACATTCACAGAAAACACCAACCTGATCCTAAAAGTTACACTGGCTAAGCTAGCCTAGTGCTGTGACAAAGCAAAGCACTGAGTTTCACAAGGAACACAACCTGTTCTCAGGGGCCTAGAAGCATATAATACAGGACTGCAGAAAAACTTTATTCCTTAGTTTGTAGTGGTCAGAACCATCCTGGTATATTGTTTCTGTTATAGAAAAGTAATTACAACCTCAGTTAAACACACATAATGGGGGCTGGAGAGATGGCTCAGAGGTTAAGAGCACTGACTGCTCTTCCAGAGGTCCTGAGTTCAATTCCCAGCAACCACATGGTGGCTCACAACCATCTGTAGTGAGATCTGGTGCCCTCTTCTGGCCTGCAGGCATACAGGCTGTATACATAATAAATAAATAAATCTTCAAAAAAAACCCACACATAATGTCTTCACATTCCATGCGACAGAAAATATATCCCGAATTTAAGTAATTTAAAACAAAAATGCCAGCTTCAAAGTAAAGAATAAAAAACATCTACTCCCATGATTATCTACTTGTAAGAGCTACATTTATTAGCAGATTTCACATTTGCTGGAATATACAATCATTTATTTAGACATTTATGAGGGGAGAAAATAACTGGAAGATAAATGATAGTTTACTGGACATGTACCTGTAATCTCAGCTCTTGGAATGTAGCAGGATTACCCCAAGTATGAGACCAGCATGGTCTATATAGATGAATTCCAGGAAAGGTACCCAGCAAAACGAGCTTAGATATATTGATTAATTTATTCATTATAATTGTAAAAACAGGGAAAATATAATTAAGCTACAGCATTTTTTAGGCTTTGTGAGAAGATGATAGACACTTTGTTACACACAGTCTCAATATTATCCAAAAGAAAAGCATGAGTCTTTGTTCAAAAATGGGATATATGAAACAAAAAGCCTTAAAAACAAAGAAATAAAGTCATGTAACATCACAATTATCTTACTATAAGAAAAGTAGATGAAGTGAAAACTAATCCACAAAATTCATTAAGCAAAGGACAAGATCTATTTACTGAGATTGTACCGAAGAAAAAATATTTTCACACCACTTGGCAGTGGTGCACGCCTTAAATCCCAGGACACAGGAGGCACAGCCAAGTGGCTCTCTGTGAGTTTGAGGCCAGTCTGGGCTACAGAGCAAGAACCAGAACAGGCACCAAAACTATGCATGGAAAAACTGTCATGAAAAAACAAGAAAAAGAAAGAAGAAAGAAAGAAAAATATTTTCACATATCAAACAAGTATTCCTAAGGAAGAAAGAAGTACAGTGGTAGAGCCACTGCCTAGCATGTGTCCTGCCTGGGTCTCACTCCATGATGAAGATGTCTAGCACAATAAATCTAAGATACACAAAAAATCATAGTTCTAAGCCATAAACTTTTTCAAAGAAAAGCTGAATAATAATAATAATTCATAAATAATTTGTGTAGACATGGACCAAAAAGGACAAAAATCAAACAAAGATAACACAGACAGAATGAAAGACAATATTATTCTTCATCTCTGAATCAAAACCTATGCAGTATGAAAAAAAGAGCAACATTTTCATATTTCATATTTATATATCATAAACTGGACACTGGCTGTTGTGGGGCTAAGAGCATTGAGACAAAGCTATCCTCAGGTAAACATAGAGTTCAAGGTCACCCTGGTCTGCTAAAGAGCAGGTCGCAAAATAAGTAAATGAGGCCCCAAATTTTTAGCCCACATGTGTTGTTATACTTTCTCAAAGCAAAACCAACACTGACATTTAGTAGCCATATAAAAATATCTCAGCCAGGTATGGCAACATATATTTGAATTCCAGGGCTCTGGATTCAGAAGCAAACAACTCTCTGTTCTTGAAGTCAGCCTGCCCTACTCAGCAATGCTAGGCCCATCAAGGACACATATTGAGACTGTTACACAGAAGCTAAATAATGACCAGACATGCTGGTGTAAACTTTTATTCCAAGCACTTAAGAATCAGAGACAGGAGGATCTGTCTGAGTTCAAGGTCAGCCTGATTGACATGCAAGTTCCAGGACAGCCAGGCCTACATAGAAAGAATGGATCAAAAAAACCAAAACAAGGTCTGTTTTTATTACACAAAACATTCAAGTTCTTTATTATATGCCTAAATAGTCTTTAAAATTTCAATATCTTCAACAGTTACATCTTTATACAGTACTGATAAAGATTTAAAATGATTTTTCTAAACCACAAATATTAAATGCAAAAATGTTTTATGCATCTTCTCCTCATAGAATCCAAATTATTCCAAGTATCCCACTTTCCAAATATTTATTTTATGGCTACCAGTAAAGACTAGTTCTATGAGGTCAGAATTTTCACAACATACTGTCATGTTATACAAAATTGGTGAAGGCCAAACACTTTCCAGAGAAACGGCAATATAATTAGATGATAATAAAACTAAAAACATAGATGGGACCACTGAAAAGGAAATGAGACATAAAGACAGACCAACAAATATATATCATGGTTCATTAAACAAGAATGACAAGATTCTAATCAAAATCAACCACAAGAAATCACTGGCCATCACTCATCCAATATACTCATTCTCTCCTTTGCCAATAATAGAAAATGTGTTATGTGAGGCACATCTCCCACTGATATTGGGAGAGATTCACATGAAGCCCTCTGATATTTTAACTTTGTAGAAAACAATTTTCACTACTAAAAGGATCTCATTCTCTTATGATCAAGAAAAGGATATCTGTTAGGATTACTTAGACAACATCTGTTTCCCTTGACTGATAATTGCCTGTAAGTCTGCACCAGAATGAAGAAATGAAAACTTTTTAAAACAAAATTCAAGGTAAGAGATTTTTAAAGAGTCGGTGTACACTTAAAGCACATTGATATGCTGTAATTACTTTATAAGTCACAAACACTTTTCAAAAAAAGTTTATTGCTATTTTAGCAAGTTTTTGCATGAGAGAGTATGTTTCCCATCTGTATACCAGATAGGCAAGAGTAGATAGTTATGAGTTTTTCAATTGAGTGTTGGTATCTGAACTCAGGACATCTCCAAAATGAATAGGTGCTGAGCCACCTTCTGAAACCCATAATACGCTTTATCCAATAAACTTAAAGGCTTTCACAGATTAACAAGGACAACAAAATCTAAATCAATAAAAAAGAAAAAAAATTCTTTGAGAACATGATGCACCAAATTTAAGATGTTGCTTATGGTAAATCTGCAGCATAAAATAAATACAATCGAACAACAATGCCCAACAATTTATAACAAGAAAGCTAATTACAGAGCTACTTTCATAGTGAAAACACTCAGGATGATCAATGGAATTATGAAAAAATACACAGATTGACCTAATATGACTTCTATACTTACTACAAAGCATTAACATTTGAGAAAGTGTACAATATTAATGTAAGAACAAAGGAGACAGATACAAAAACCAAAAATAAAGGCAGGAAAGTACAGTCAACTATTAATCAGAGAACAATGGAAACTTAACCAGAAAAGTGTGATCTTGATCACTGTTACCTAGGCAACTATAATTCTATGTGTATAGAAACTAAATAAGCACAGACTTCATAACTACCACAAAAAATTAACTCAAAGTGACTCTTGTATAATTGTTTTTGACCCTCAAGCTAATGATAGTTTTCCAAAGACAAAAGCCCCATGCTCTAGAGCTCTCACTGCAAAAGGAGGTGATCTCTTGCTATGACTATGCAGCCCCTTATGCCTCCTTCTGCTTTCAGGTAAACCCGGCCCCACTCTTTCACAATCCAAAAGCAACATAGAATTACTGAATTCTATGTTATGTTAATTCTGCTTCCTGTCCCATGGATTACAGCACAAGATGTCAATTTTGCCCTATCTACCTGCCCAACACCTTGCACACCTGAGAAACATCTGCAGCTCAGAAATGCCTTTTGTCCCTGGAAACTAAATTTCACTTAAACCATTGCAGCTGGTGGTGGCAGAAAGTTAAAAGCATTGTAATCATGTATTTCCCAAAGGGTGATCCACATCACCATCTTTCTAACAGTTTTTAAATTATTTGTAACATTTGTGGACAAACCTGAAAGTGAAATGCAATACTCAGAACTTCTAGAAACAAGACACTCATTTTTCCAATCTGTCTTCACACTGCACACCAAAAGCATGCCTGTGTGGGCAAAATGAACTATGATATTACAAACATCATATCCTCCCATGCTAGGTCTGCAGAGTCTCCTACCTAGGAAATCCATACACAGGGAGGCACAGAGGACAAGGGTGACTGCCCAGGTCAGCACGTGGACCAACAAAACCATACTCAGGCTAATGGTCCATCCAAATCCAAGCAGAAATAACAGTTCAACACACCTTCTCTGAATACCCTATACTCACCCTGGCATAGCTTGTGTTCTTCCTTATAACTTATTACAGGAGAGACAGAACATAAACCCAAAAAGAATCTGCAAGCTACCTGCCACTCTTACTACTGATTGCAAAGCATTCTTAGAGTCCCTGATTGGCTAGGGACACCCAGATGGCCTCACAATACTAGCAGCTCACATATTGGGTGATCAGAGATCAAATGACTCAGAGAGCGCAGTACTTACAGCTCTGCCCTTCTAGCCCAGCAGACAGGGACCTAGTCTAGAAAATTTTAATTTTTTAGTAGACATTCTTCTACCTTCCTAGAGTATATCCTGTTCCTCATCCAAAGGACAAGTTCCTATCTGTGCCCATTCCATTATACACTCAATGTGCAATGCAGCCAACCCATTGCCTCATAGCTGGGAAATTGTGTAGTCAAACAAAGGTCACATTGACACAGTAAGTGTTGTTACTGTATAACTGTTGTTAAAAGCAGGTCAAAAAAAAACAGGTCATGAATTAGAAAACAATGAGTGGTCATGGTATGTCTTAGAGACAAGAAAGAGAATGTTGATATGATGTAGTTTTGATCTCCAAAAATTATTTTGTGAATTGACACAGACTTTATGGCCATGTACTCTACAGTCTAGGGATTTGTATTAGAGTACATGAAAAATTTCTCAAACCTTTTATCTCTGGGTGTATATCTAAAACCTGAAAAATGATTGTTCCATTAGGCATGGCCACAACATTTTATCCACATCTATTATGAGTAACGTACTGTAACTATAGCAATTTGGTTTCATGATAAGGTCAGTCTTTTATCCAGATTCTTGATTGCCCTTGTCTGTGGACCCCAAGAAATGGACAATCAGGACATTTATGGAACATCTAAAATTGATTACATAATTCCTCATTGCTAATCTAAGGTACTGTGGAAGTAGGAAATCTCTCAACACCCACCCTACCTCTCCCTTCTTGTGCTGTGACTCCACTAGCTTCAAAGTTGGTCAATGAACTCAATTCTTGCAGAGGTTCCTCTTCATTAATAAGTCTCTCATAAAAGACAGAGAGATTGGGGGTCACTCATTTACTGGTTTACTTTTCCTTCTGACTGACCAGTCAAGGCCCAGAATGGAAGGAGTTGCAGGACTATTTTCCCAGCACTGGACAGCAGAGGAAGGATTAGGTGTTCAATGCAATTCACAATTACATAGAATGAGGCAAGCCTAAACTAAAGGAGAAATTGCTCTACACAGAAATAATATCAATAATCAACATGACTTCACAGAAAAGCAATAAAGCTCTTGATTATGTAGAGACATTGGAGAACAGAAACAAATAGAGATAAGAGCAGGAATGTACTAAAAGAATGTATTTAAAATGATACCAATAAGTCATTTTAAATATTATAATGTATTTTTAAGATAAAAAAATTGGCAATATTGATTTTGAAAAAGAGTAGGTCCTTCCCTAGTAGAAGTAATGTCATTAATATGAGATAGTTTGATCTTGCTCATATGCATGTGTTGGCTGCTGAGGTCTATAACTTGAAACACCCAGTTACTGTTAATGCTCTGTTTCTCAAACCATGAGCTGACATAACTATGTCAAACAGGAATGGACATATCTGCATAGCAGAGTTTCCTAATTGCAAATTCAAAATCCATTGGCTCAAGATAACCTTCCCAAACTCTACACTCACACAATCTGGTCTGTGATCATTCATGTGACATGAATTAAACCATGATGGAAAATTATAAAATAACTCCTGCTACCATAATCAGGTCCTTTTTTTTATAACAGTGACTCCAGCTGCTAATTACCTACCCTGCTTCCCCCTGCACTGTGCACAATAAACTATTTCTGCTATTTGGTTTGAAGTCAGAAGCAATGCTCCACATGCGAAACCTCTCCTGGTGACTGCATTAGATTGTCAACTACATGACTCAATTGAATAATTTTAAAACTCTGTGGTGCTACAGTCATTTAATTTAAGAATTTTGAAGGTATAGTAGAGAGAACAGTGAGATCATTGGCCTGGAGAGAAACAGAATGGAATCCTTGTGTGTTTTAGCTTCATGCTCCAGGTTGCACTTTGAACAATTTAAACAAAGATAGACAACTTGTAGGTCTAGCCATTTGGGCCAATGGGTGAGTTAGACAGCAGAAATATTCCCAGAATTGTTTCTTAAATAGACCAGACACTTGAAACAGCAGGTCATTTTTTAGTGACATTGTGCTGGGGTGAAGCTGACAGTGGGTGAGAATGATGGGAAAAATGGAAGGTAGAAAAAAATAAAAGCTGGTGTGAGGAGATCTTGCACAATCTATATTGCATGCCATTTAAGATTCTTAAAAAGAATAGCACCTACTTCCAGGGAGGAAATGAGGAACTTCTAGGAAGTCTGCAGAAACTACAATAAAGTGAGACAGAATCAGGAGGAGGCTAATCAAACAATGCTGCCGAAGGGAACGCAGGATATCTCAAGATCATTACTGAGTAAACATATCAGTGGTCTTGGGACTGATATCCATAGCTCCATGTAGGACCTGAAACAACCCCACCATAAAAGCCCTGGTTCCAGACCATTACCAGTTCCCCCAAACATGTTCCTGATTTTATGGAAGGAGCTCTGTTTTATTGTCAATAAATCAGGCTCTTAGGGAAAGCTCCCAAGGCCTAGGCCCGAGACTGTTAATTGCTCTCCCAAGAATGATCCTTTTCTTTGTCTGAGGGCCGAAATGAAAGCCTTGCTTGATCAGTCCAGTCCTTAATACAACAAGTTTTACTTTTCAAATACTTGTCACCTGGTGTCATATTGACCTTGTGGCTGAACCATGCTTTTCTCAAGAAGAAATCTGGGGCCAGCGCTGGTGGTGCCTGTCTGTAATCCCAGTACTCGGGAGGCAGAGGCAGGTGCATCTCTGGGAGTCAAGGTCAGCCGGGTCTACAGAGCTAGTCCAGGGTAGGCTTCAAAGCTACAGAGATATCCTGTCTCAAAAAACTAAAAAAAAAAAAAAAAACCTGGAACTTTATGGCACAACAGGCCTTAGGGCTGGCTGTGACATGTAATGTCTCAATAAGCAGCTTGTTAGAATCTCATTCTTTGATATAAGTTTGGGCCTAGTTGCTTGTTGTAAATCAGCAGTGGTTCCTTTGTAATGGTTTGGAAACAAATGTCTGGACAATCCCGGTGCACAAATTTGTATCCTACTGTTCTAATCTCTAAAAGCCATAGCTACAGTACACTTATCTTTGGGGATTTTTTTTTTGAGACAGTCCTCCCTCCCCTAAATTCTGTTTTGTGAGACTTACTATCTCCTAAGCATTAGTAAATCCTTTAAATCACCAATTATACTCATCTACATCACATGCTAGTAGTGGATGGCTACCCAATGCATGAGATGCCTTTTACAACCACCCAAAAAAATTATCTATGAATGGGTCTTACACATAAAAATTAAATGTAAAATATTGATCCTCATTCAACAAGGTACTAGAAGGTACTCTCAAAGTTAGGCAACCTGCTTTCTATGGGTGCAATAAAAGCATGTTGAAGTTCAAAGATGGTTTTAAGCACAGCTCCCTACTTCCAATTCTGTGAGCAGATTCAGCCCACAGAACAGGTATTCAGAGGCCTGCCCCTGGATCCAGGGAGTGTCAAGTACCACATGGGACATCAGAGGACACGGATTCTTCAGGCAGGTTCCCACCCAGACACGAGGAGGACCCACCACACTGGATCCTCCACCTCACCATCTGCTCCACCTCATCTGGGGACAGCAACCTCTCACTAACCATGTCATGGTTTCCCAGCTCAGCCATGCTGTCTGCTCAGCTCCCTGCAGCAGCACTCACAGCACAGCACACCACACAAAACTGCTGGGGC
Source organism: Peromyscus eremicus (assembly GCF_949786415.1). Taxonomy (NCBI): domain Eukaryota; kingdom Metazoa; phylum Chordata; class Mammalia; order Rodentia; family Cricetidae; genus Peromyscus; species Peromyscus eremicus. The sequence goes on from NW_026734463.1 coordinate 61,074, forward strand.
CAGCTCCTCTTCAAAGGAAAGTCTGGAGCCTGGGGTGGCAGGAGGAACCCTGCACCACTTTTGACTGGCAGGCCACCTGGAGGACCTGATTGGCTAATGAGACCTGAGTGACAGTACCACATCCCATAGGGTCACAATGTGTTTAAAAACACAGCACAATTCTTCCTGTCCCTCCCTTCCACCCCAGACAAAGACTTTTTCTAGATCAGCAGAGATATGCATATCAATAGCACTTGGACCTGGCTGTAAAAGTAAACTGCGCTCTCTTCCTGCTCTCCTTAGGCACTTCCCCTTCTTCCTCCTGGACACAAAGGGGCTAGCTAGATGTACAGACCACTATACTATGTAGGGTGGAGTGATTCCCTGTGACACAGGTAGTAGGGTGCCCAGAATTTTAACAACAAAAAAGATACTTAAAGATACACAAGGAGTGTTTGTTGTGTGACTTCACACTGACATCACCTGAACTGAAGGTATTATTTCCCTGCTTGTCACTGGGACTTCAGACAACCAGCAAAGAAAAGCAGGAACTAGATCATACACAAGATAATAGGTCTTTCTCCCATCAGAAAGTTGGATGTTGGCTCCATTGCTTAAGGAGTTTTATTCCTGAAATTTAGAGGAAACAGTTGGAAAATTAAATAATAATAAAGAGTAGTCTTCATGGAAAGCTGAATACTTAGAGAATAATGGACCTAGGAAGAATTCATTTGTGAGCACCATTGTTAGCCAGCACATGTTCCTTCCTGGGCAGGTGAAAAAAAAAAGACAACTGTATTGTTCAAGCTTTTCTACATAGTCAGGATTGTTAGAATGAATCTCTCCATGAATGCAGAAAATTGATTTCATAGAATGTCTTACAAGCATGCAGTATGGGAAGGAGATCTTTTTAACTAGCCCTGCCTGCTGTCTGTCATCATTGCAGAGAATTCCATTTTTAAGCTTTATTTTATTTTATGTATATGGGTGTTTGCCTCCAGGCATCTGTGCAGAGTTCTTACAGGGCCAGGAGAGAGTTACAGAGATGGTTAGGTATAATGGAACCTATGTTCTATGTAACAACACCTGGAGCGGCTTTTAACTGTTATCTCCCTAGGCCACTTCTTTATTTAAAATTTATTTTCATATAGTTTAATTGATATGTATTAAATCAATTTCCCCTTCCTTGTCCTCTCTCCATCTTTTCCCAAATTTTGCCCTTTTAATTTTTTCCTCGTTATGCATGGGAGACTATTATACACAAATATGTGAATAAACCATTCTGAGTCCCATTCTGTTGGTTTTGTTTATAGGGATTCAAGGATGAATACATTGTATTGGACATGGAGTTGGGGATCTCATCCTTGCCTGAGGCTAATTCTCCCACCTGAAGGAGAATTCCACTATTTAATGACTAACAAGAGTCTTATCCCCAAGTAATCTATGTGCCTTGGACAGAAAACATTATAAAAAATAGAAAATATTATCCAGAAGAGTAAACTTGAGGTGGCAATTACCACCTCAATGTTAATTGCTGATGCCATGACCCTGAAGTTTGGACCTGAAGGGAAGACTATGGACACCCTCCTATGCCAATTACAGTCTCCTTTAGTTCTGTGGTCCTCCCTCCATACCTCATTGACCATTCTCATTTTGGATGACTTTGAAAACTTGAAATTCCTTCCTCCACATTCTAGGTACCATGATTGCAGGCCTGAGCCACCATGTCTGGCTTAGGTTCCTTCAAATGCATTTAGTGAGGCATTAGAATGATGGGATGAGTTACATGAACATTTATACTTAACTATATTCAAAACATACTTATCTCTGTGAGCCTAGCTTTTATCATCTGCAGAATAAGGACAGAACTCTTACCAGGTCATTGTTCAGTTATAACAGACTCAATAATAAAGAAAAATAAAATTTCTCATAGTTGTAAGACAGTAGACATTAAGGCAGGAAAGCTACATTTATTGGGAACCTTCTTCTGTAACTGGAGATAGGATCAGAACCTGTGTTCTGGCTGCTCTAACTAGGAAGGCTCAGTCATTCATCATCAGTAAGCCAATTAAATGAATCAAGTTAGTCAGTGAGTGACATACTCACCTATAATGCAGGAACACTGGCAGCAAGGTGAACAGATCTCTCTGATGTGATGTCCTACGACTGCCTAGTCTATAGTGTTAGTTCCAAGCCAGCCAAAGAGTCAAGCAATACTATTCTCTACAAAAAAAGAAAACAGAAATAGAAAAGGGAATAAAACAAATTGTAACTCAAAATTTAAAATGATATTTATTTAAATTGACTAATTTGGAACTATAAAGTACATATGGGACAACTAACTTGTCCTTGGGTTCTTAAGAGGTTTAGGTAGAAGGCAAAAGATATGCAAAACTAAGCAATCTAATAAAGCCATATAATGAATTTTTCCCATCTACAAAACCCTCCCATATTCTTATCTGGAGGATTCAAGTTTTTTCCCACAATGACATGCTCAGTGAAATTAAAATTTCATGTGGTTCACTGTTTCACTAGTTGTTAGACAAAGAGAGATATCAGCGTCTCTTTAGAACATCCTTATTCCTACCAGGAATGTAGGTTACAGGGATTGAGAGGGTGGAGAAACAGGAGCTTTAAAGCCCAAGTGTGAATCACAAAATGTGGGCATGCAGGAACTTGTCACTGACAGCTACATGTAGTTGTCAAAAACAAGAAAGAGTGGAAGACCTGGGGTGCACTGGTTCATTGAAAACATAGGGTAGAAAATACCTTACCAGTTAAGAAAACTGAAGATTCTTTCAGAGCATCCAGCTTCCATTCCTAGTACATACAGAAGCTCACTACTATCTGTAACTCCAGGATCAGGAGTCTGTAGCTCCAGATCTAGGGGATCTGACACCTTCACTCAGACATCTGTCAATCTTGATCTTATCTATTCTTATGTAATATTTGGAATGTTTGGAATGTCAGGTACTTTCCCTTAGATTCTGGCCCATCCTTGGGTGGATCTCTCGGTGGTGTCAGCTTAAGAATCCAGATGTTGCCTACCTGGGTCCCTAAGCCTGTCATGGCAGTTGTGTGGTCAAGCTGTTTTGTGCTCTTACATATTTCACCAATATCTTTTAGGCTTGTGCCCAAATGGGATTGAAATGCTGCAGCTGTCTACTTCTGGGTGGTGCCTGCATGATGTATAGGACCATCAACTGACCCTAGTCTTCTCTTTCTTCAGCCAGTCATAGGGAATACCTCATGAGACTCTAGATGAGTGGTTGGCAGCATAAGGCATTGTAACAGGAGTGGAAACCTGTAACTGGAGTTTTCTCTGAGCCCACAGCTACTCAGAACCAAATAAACACACAGAGCCTTATATTAATTAAAATTGTATGGCCTAATGGCTCAAGCTTCTTGGTAACTAGATCTTACATCTTAAATTAATCTTGCATCTTAAATTAAAACTACCTCTTGCTTTTCATGGTGGCAGCTGATGGCATCTCTTGACTCAGCCTTCCTGTTCCCAGAATTCTTGTCTCTTTTTGTCTTGCATATGCTTCCTGCCTGGCTACTGGACAATCAGCACTGTCTTTATTAACCAATCAGAGCAACACAGTTACAGCATACAGAGTAATATCCACAGCAGAAACCATAGGCATTTTGACAACTTCTTCATGGAGCTTGCTTGTTCCTTTAGGACCTGCTTGGGCCCAATCACTTATACACCACTTCCATTTCATAAGAGATTGTTGCTGTTCATGTCTTACTTTATGACTGGTTGGTCGGATAACACCCACTTCATGATGGGCAACACGTTCAGGTAACATGTTTATGGTGGTGGCCTACCTTCAAATATTCAGTTTCTCAGTTTGATGGCATATGATTGTATGCTTGGTCATACTTATTTTTAAAAATGGTTCTATGGGCACAAGTGCAGACACTTGAATTGATTTTAATAGTATTGTATTGTTCCAATTTTCAAATTCTCCTATTCCTGTATTTTTTTTAAGTTTTGTTCTTTTACTGTGTATATGTGTGTGAGTATGTGTGCCATGTGTGCATTTGTAGACTATGTAGCACAGGCTGTGAAACTCAGAGTCATCTTGCTGCCTCTGTCCAGATGGCTGGTACTAAAATAATGCACTACCACACAGGGCTTGAAAAATAGTTTGAAATGGTCTAACTTTCCTTTTCTTATGGTGGCCAGCAACACCATGGGTGTTGTGTCCACCTTGACCAGCAAGAAAGATGCAACACCAGGCTCTTCTCCAAGCAGTTTATTCAGGAACCTTGAGACAATCTTCTGACCCCAGGGAATGCCATCTTCTGACTCTGGGGAAAGCTAGCCCATGCCCTTTATAGCCACTGGGCAACCAACCCCATAGTGCCACATGGACAATGCCAATAGGGTCAGACATATGCAAGCAAGCCAGATACCACGCCCAAGCCAAATAAAGAGTTGTTTATCCCAGAGAACACCTGCCATCGGGAAGGCGGAAGCCAGATGCCGGCGCCATCTTTGAGGCGTGGCCGGTGCGATCTTTGAGGCGTGGCTGTGGACAGCTCTCCACACATGAGATGGTGTCAGAGCCCCTGATGCTGGAGCTACAGATTGTAGCAAGCTTCTCTATGTACTGGGAATGGAAGCTGGGTGCTATGAAGGAAACTTTGGTGCTCTTAAATGATAAGGCATTTTCTACCATAAGTTTTATATTCTTCTTTATATTTCAAGTACAAGGCAGCCTAGTCAGGCTTAAATACCTGATGTGGATTACAAAGTAGAATTCTCCTATATTTGTGAGAATAGAGCAGGGATCAGATCCCTAATTATTTGGCCAATACAACATGGTCGCTCAAACGTCCATAAATGTACAACTAACAAAAATGAATGCAGCAGATTGTATTCATGTATTTCGACATACTTGTTCACTCACACTTAAAAAGGAAGAATTCAGAAGGGATTTTGGAAGGGAGTGAATGAAAAGATAAAAGGGAAAAGGAATGTAATGTCATTTAATTAACAATTTTCTTCTTTTTTATTGCTAAGAAAGTTTCTATTCATTTTACATACCAGCTACAGACCCTCCCTCTTCCTGCTCCCTAGCATTCCTCCCCAACATACCCTGCATTCCCACCTCCTCCAAGTCAACATCTCCCATGGGGAGTCAGTAGATCCTGGCCCACTCAGCTGAGGCAGGTCCAAGGCCCTCCCCACTGCACCAAGACTGTAAAAGGTGTCACACCCTAGCCACTGGGCTTCAAAAAGCCCACCCATGTACCAGGGATGGGTTGCAATCCCCCTGTATGTGGGCCCCACAAATGGTTTAAGCTAAACAACTGTCTCAGGTATCCAGAGGGTGTTGTCCAGTCCTATGGGGGCTCCACAGTTATTGGTACTAAGTTAGTGGGTTTCCAATAGTGTTGTTGGTCATCTCTATGTGTTTTCTCATCATGATCTTGATGTTCCCTGCCCACAGAATCCCTCCTCTCTCTCTTCAGTTGGATTCCCAGAGATTGGCCTGGCACCCTGCGATGGATCTTTGTATCTGCTTCCATCAGTCATTGATGAAGGCACTATTATTACAGTTTCGGTACTGAGACATCTGATCACTGGAATAAGCCAGTTCAGGCACCCTCTTCATTATTGCTAGTAGTCTAAGGTGGGGTCATTCTTGTAAGAACCTGAGAACTTTCGTAGCACCCTGGTTTTTTTTTCCCATTCCCATGATGTCTTTATTTATCATGGTATCTCTTTCCCTGCTCTCCCACTCTGTCCATTTCCAGCTCAAACCTCCTCTTCCCCTATATGCTCATCTCCCATTCTTTGCCCTCCACCCACGCCCCTTACTCCCAGTTTGCTCATGTAGAGCTCATCTATTTCTCCTTTGTTGGGCTATCTATGTGTCCCTCTTATGGTTGTCCTTGTTAGCTAGCCTTCCTGGAACTTTGTGTTGCACTCTGGTTATCCTTTGCTTTGCATCTAGTATCCACTTATGAGTAAGTACATACCATGTTTGTCCTTCTGAGTCTGGGTTACCTCACTCAGGATGATAGTTGCTAGATCCATTCGTTTGCCTGCTAATTTCACGATATCCTTGTTTTTTACTACTGAGTAGTTCTCCATTGTTTATATGTGCCATATTTTCCTCAGTTGAGGGTCATCTAGGTTGTTTCTAGGTTCTGGCTATTATAAATAATACTGTTATGAACATAGTTGACCATTTGTCCTCGTGGCAAGATTGAGCATTCCTTGGGGATATTCCCAAGAGTGGTGTAGCTGGGTCCTGAGGTTTTTGACTGCCAATTTTCTGAGAAATAATTTATGGAAATAAATTCTAAATAAAAAGAGGGGCTAGAGAAATGGCTCAGTAATTAAGAGCACTAGCTGTCATTACAGAGGACTCAGGTTCCATTTCTAGAACCCACATGCAGCTAACAATTTGCTGTAACTCTAGTCCCAGGCATCTGTTGCCTTCTTCTGACCTTTCTAAGTACTGTGCACTGACACATGCATGGACAACACTCATAAAATTTCATTTTGTTAGAAGTTACAAAAAGTGAACAATGGAATTTTCTACAGGGATGTCAGAGCCCTGAGACAGGCAGTAGACAGGGCTAGTTAAATGACTTCCCTAAGGTCTTGCAAGGAAGGAACTGTGGCCTTCCACTGATCCAGCCTGCTCAGAGGCAAAAGCAGCTTCATTCTGAGGTTAATATAGTTCATCATAACCATTCATTTGAGACCAGAGTACAGTGCTTTTAAGTGTCTTTTTCTTGAAGTTTCCTTTATTTGTGTTTTCTATCTTTTCTATTGGTGAGAATAGCATTGGTACAGTTATCTTCGACATTTAACATCAAGATTGACAGGTTGCATAAGCTTCAAAGCAATACTTATTTTACTGTGTGATTCATTGATTTTCAGCATGCCAGAGACAATTTTTTTCCAAACATTTTATAATTTATATACATTTCTACATGACATTGGATTAAGAATACTCCTGAATGTCTCTGCTTTTACATTATTATCATGTTCAGAAGTGGATTTGTTTACTTGCCTGCTTAGGAATAGGGAGAATTCTATGTGAATATGTCCAGTTTTTCTAAGTAAAATCCACATACTTTCTTTGTTTAGGAAAAGCATGCTTTCCCTGCCTCCTGCAGGTAAGAACTTTTCTCATTTCTTCTTTCTTGGCTGTTGTGAGGGCTATTATGGGTAGTCACACCTACTCCTTGTGGAATTAACTAAAATCCTAAGAGTTGGGTATACCTGTGATGGAATTTTTTGAATGTTTTAAAAAAGGTCCATCTTTAATCTGGATCATTTGAGGTGAAATCCACCTTCAGTTGCTTGGTGTCTATGTACACTTTAACCAAAGCACTCAGGAGATAGAAACAATTGGATTTACCTGAGTTTGAGGCTGGCCTGGCCTATAGAAGGATTTCCCAGGCTAAACAGATAAACCCTATCTCAAAAACACCAAAAAAGTAAAAATCAAATGAAGTTTAAGATCCACCTTTAATCTGGATTTCATCTCTGGTGGCTGCCTGCATATATGAAGCACATTAAAGGAGGAAGCTCTCTCTCTTTGCCTCTTTGCCCTAGCACTGGCTACCAAGTAAATTACTTTCCCAGCATTAGATCCTTCATCCTTGGTATTTTGGTGTATACTGAAGACCAGCTGAGACATGCAGCCTCATGAAATTAACAACTACTGGCTTCTTCAAACTTCCATTGGTAGGCAGCCATTGTTGGACTACCTGGACCACAACTTGTAAGACATTCTAAGAAATCAACTTTCTACATACATGGAGAGATTCACTAATACAGGTTTTTTTTTTTTTTTCATCTCCCCCTGGGTAACAACAGTGGACATAAGGTTGTTCTTCCTAGTTACATTATTCTCTAAGTATTCAACTTTGCATGAAGACTACTCTTTATTGTTATATAATTTGCCAACACTTTGCCCTGAATGTCAGGAATAAAACTACTTAACCAATAGAGCCATGATCCAGCTTTCTGATGGTGAAAGACCTATTTATCCTGTTAGTGATCTAGTTCCTGCTTTTTTTCCTGGTTGTCTGAAGTTCCTGTGACAAGTAGGTAAAAATTACATTGAATTCACCTGACCTCCCTGTGAAGCTACCTAAAAAAACATTTCCCTTTGTCTCTTAAATCTCTGTTAGTTGTTAATATTTTCAGTGTTCTTTCACTTGTGTGACAGGGAATCTCCACCCCACATAGTATAGTGGGTTGTATAAGCTAGTTAGCCACATTGTGTCCAGGAGGAAGAAGGGGAGTGCCTATGGAGAGCAGGAAGATCACATTGTCTGCTACTAGAGCCAGGGGCAAGTGCTATTGAATTGCAAATCTTTGATGGTTCAGAAAAGTTCTGGGTCTGGGGTGGAAGGCAGGATCAGGAATCATTGTGCTGTGTCTTTAAGCCCAGTGTAACCCTATGGGAGCTGCTCCTGTCACTCAGGCCTCACTAGCCAATCAGGCACTCCAGGCGACCTGCCAGTCAGAAGTTCTACAGGGCCTTTCCGGCCTCCTGCCTCAGAATTGGCTAACAAGAGAATCTGTCCCTGTCATTTTGTGTGCTATGCTGAGAGTGTTGCTGCTGTTGCTGCTGCGAGCTGGGCAAAGAGCATGGCGGAGCTGGAAAACTACAATATGGTGAGTGCGGGGCTGCTGTCCCCAGACAGGGAGGAGTGCTCAGTTGAGTCATGGGAGTCAGTGTGTCGGGTTCTCCCCTTGCTGGGTGGGAGGAAGTGGTCAAATGCAGAGTTCTGCTTGTTCTTTCCTTGTCCTGCATTGTCCAGCATGGTCCTGCTCATCCTGCATGCTCTAGTATGTGGTCCTGCATAATCTCGGCAATTTTTGGGGCCTGCTGGCAGCCTCCGAATAACTTCTCTCTGTTAGCTGCACCTGTGCAGACACTGGGAGCAGGACTGTGCTTTGAAATGTCCTTGTTGACATCACTGTGAAATGCCAGCACCATGTGTGTGTTGTTTCTATGGAACAGTGATTTCCAAACTTAAAGAGGCCTGGTCCCTCCCTTATCTTCCAGAAGTTCTACACTTTGAACATTTAACATTAAGATTTAAAATCTAACTGGAATTAATTTTAGGAGCTTGTAAACAGTATTTCCTCTGTAAAGTTGCACTCCAATGCTAAACTGTGATGTAGAAGATTAGAATTGATGGTAATAGAATTAATGGTACATGGTCTTTCCAGTTCTAGGAGACATTAGTTCACAAAGTAGAATTTAGGTAAGAGCGGGCTGCAAATACCCAAATACCCCAAAAATAAGTAGTATGCTAACCATTCTGGTTGGAAATTACTATGATAAGATGTAAAAGTTTGTTCCCCAGGATTAACAAGCTACATTCCGTAACAATTGAGACAACCTTAATTTACAACCAGTGGAAAGGCCCATCCTTCCACTAAAATCCTGTCCTCTAACATGCTGCTTAAGAGACCATTACAGGGTCACAACTAACATTAATTCCTGGTATGCCATGGAGGTTTATTAATTCTTTTTTTTTTTTTTTTGGTTTTTCAAGACAGGGTTTCTCTGTGTAGCTTTGTGCCTTTCCTGGGACTCACTTGGTAGCCCAGGCTTGCCTCGAAGATATTTGCCTGGCTCTGCCTCCCGAGTGCTGGGATTAAAGGCGTGTGCCACCACCGCCCGGCTTCAGGTTTATTAATTCTTGAACAGGGAGTCTCCAGTCTTTTTGAAAAACAGTTTTAAGTCAAGATCTCCTACATTGGCTGAGGTGGACTTGAATCCTGTCTGTATCCCCACAAAGCATTGCCTTTATTATCCCCAACTAATCACCCTAAACTCTGTATTACATGTCTGCACCTCCACAGAGTTCTAAAATTACCAGTTTGAATCACATAGTGGACTGTCCATTGCACAATAGGGAAAGGAAATGTGTGTGGAAAATGGCTTCTTCTTTCAGACCAGAAGGGGAGGAAGAGTGGAATTGACATGCAGACAGTGCTGGGGCCTGCAGACAGGGGCACGGACCACTGTGTACACTGCAGGGGGCATTAGACTAGGCAATAGCTTGATCACAGACTGAAGTTGAGTGCAGTGAGCTGCAGGAGTCTCCATTACAAAGAAGGACTGATGGGGCATGGTGAGTGACATTCTCTGTAATTTCTCTGCATGTATTAATTCCTCCTATGTGAGTGAAGACTGACACTATTGTGTGGTGTACAGTTTATGGAGGATAGCTTGAGCTACTAAGTATTCAGTTTCCAAATAGTGAATTCTCCTATGGAGATATGTGCAATCCTTATTGATACAGTGAAGTCAGATGAGAGGTTTGAGATACAGGCCACTGGCTGTGACTCCATGTGTTAGCTTACAACACTCAGTGGCTATCATTTTATGTGGGACAAAGTCATACAGTCTCTTATTAATGGTATGCACTCTACCATGGAGGTGTCTAATCTGACTCAAAGTCAGTATAGCTACATATGCTTTCAATTATTTTTGTCACATTAAAACACCAATTATTGGTTTCCTTTTTAATATTCATTTTCTTTTAATGCACTACTGATAATTTTTTCTATGTTTCCCAGTTTAAGAATTTTACTCCTTTTGTTTTCTTAACTGCTGTTTGCTTGTGTATTTATTTATGTCATTTTATAGCAGCGTTACTCTACCTTAGAAATCGTGGCTCCCTTTGGGGGATCAAATGACCCTATCACAGGACTGGCCTAAGACTGTCAGAAAGTGCAGATTTTATATTATAATTCATAGCAGGAACAAAGTTACAGTTATGAAGTAGCAGTGATAATAATTTTATAGTTGGAGTATGACTACATCATGAGAAACTGCATTAAAGAGTCACAGCATTAGGAAGGTTGTAAACCATTGGTTCAGGTCAATGTCTCTTGTAACCCAGGCTTGCCTCACATTATATAATTGAGAATTGCTTTGAACACCTAATCCTGCCTCTGCCTTCCACTGCTGGAAAGAGAATCCTGCAACTAATTCCAGGTTGGGCCTTGACTTGTCTGTGGGAAGGAAAAATAGACCAGTGAAGGAGTATCCTCCAACTTCTCTAGATTTTATCATGAATTTACAAATGATGTGGAACTTGTGTAAGAATTGAGTTCACTGACCAACTATAAAGCAGGTATAGTCACAGCAGAGTGAAGGATGAGCAAGAAAGAGAGAGAAAACTTTCCTGCTGTGATAGTAGTTGACCTTAGCAATGAGTAGAGAGATAATCAATGTTACAAGATCAATAAATGTTCTGACTGGCCATTTCTTGGGTCCCCAGACCAGGCAATCAAGAATCTAGATAAAAAAACTGAAATTTAGTGAAACCAAATTAGAGTAGTTACACCATTTGAACCAAAGAAATAGAACTGGATAGAATGGTGTGTCCCTGCCTAACTGTGTTTTCCAGGTTTAAGATGTATACCCCAGGAGAAATGGTGTGAGCAGTACTTGGTGTCCTCTAATACAAATCCCTGGTCTCTGGAGCACATAGCCATAAAGCCTGTTTCAACTTTTTAACTAAATTATTTGGGATTATATTTACATTATTATCACTATGTCTTTCCTGCTTTCATACCCTCCCTTAGACCCTTCATTGTGTTCTAATTCATGGCTTCTTTTTGTTTAAGAACGGTTACTGTTTGAATGTGTCCAGTGTTTGGTTGCAGGATTTCCCATCTATGAAGCAACAGGTTGGTTGCAATGGACAATGAGCATGTAATGAACTGTGCACCCATAGGACCATGTGCCTTGGAAGAAAAACAGGAAGTGCTCTAGGATATTAGAGAATTTTAGTAAACTACCAAATCCCCTGGTTAGTGTCCTATCCAATCATAGTGTGGAAGGACCCACATAGGAGGGTTTTTTCTCTCTGAGTCCTTTGAAATCTGCTCACCCAGTAGGGAAACTGCTAATGTCCTGAAGCCCAGCTTGGTGGTCCTAGGTGATGAGGGACTCTGGAAGTGTTAGCAATCACGAGCATCAGCAGGAGATAGCTTCCAGTTTTTTTCCAGGATTATCCTCTTGTTCTGCTGTAAGGAAGTCCACAAGCCATGCCATGGTGAGTGTAGCATTTTCAGAGCAGGTCTGTTGAGCTGTCTTTTCTGCTGGGACTTGGATGAACCATGATCCAGACTGTGGTTTTATTGGTCCATGTGGTGACATGGGCACTGGACCTTGTCCTCTGAGCCCTCATGTGTATGGATTTCCTGAATATGTGGAGACTCTGAGGATCTGGCATGGGAAGATGTGATGCTTGTAATATCACTGTCCAGTGTGCACACACGGCTGAGTTTTTGTGTGTAGTGGGAAGACAGATTGGAAAACTGAAAGTCTAGTGTTTAGAAGTTCTGAACATTTCACTCCACTTTTAGGTTGGTCTTATAAATATTACAAATATTTTAGAAACTGGTAGAAAGATGGTGATATGTATTGTCTTTCAGCAATACATGATTAGAATGCTTCTAACTTTGCTACCACCAGCTATAATTAATATGATTTGGTGAAGTTTAGTTCCGGGGACAAAGGCAGTTTCTGATCTGCAGAAAATTCTCAACTGTGCATGGTGTTGTGTGGGTGGATAGAGCAGAATCCATATCTTGTACCATAATCCATGTGACCAGAAAGCATTCATAACTAATAAGAAGTCTTTGTGTCATGATCTGAAAGCTGGTTGGTGGCCTAAATAAAAGCCTGCTCCATGCTTCCACTCTTTCTGTCTCAAACTGGTTTTCTCTTCAGATATTACTATTGCATATGTTATTTATACATCTATGTACATAAATAAATATGAGCTGCTGAGTCCATTTTTCATTTTTTCTATTTATATGATTTCAATAAAACCACTTTGTTTTGGATAACCAATTAGGAGCTCATCCATGGGAAAAAGAATTCTCCCTCACTATAGTCATTAGTTTCCCATAGTTCTTGGTCTCTGGAGAGGGTTCATTAGATCCCTTCAAACCTTCTATGTTATTATGTCTACTGGCCATGTTTTCTATTCCTCATGAGATCTTCTTGCAGGGTTCAGGGTCTGTCTACTTTGTCAGCTGTGGCTTTGGGTTCCCAGCTCCTGTATGAATGCAGGTCTGGAGTAGGTCTTCTCTTCCAGAGCCCTGTGGTTGTAGTGGATGGGCTGCCCTGCTGTCTCCTCTGGCCTTGATCTTAGAGCAGCTCTCCATTTTAGCTGCCAAGTATTCCCCATTCTACTACTTTCCTAAAAACTGAGGTCATTACAGGATTCCCATATCTTCTGAGTCAGGATAAAAATAGTGTCTGGAATTTCCAGGGAAGAGGACTATCTGAGAGCACATTCTGTGGTGTGTCTGTGAGGGAATTGCCTGGTGGATGCATGAAGAGATTGCAGTGCTTGTGAGGAGAGGACTGGAGGAATTTCTATTGAGTTTGCCTCAGGGAGAGGGTGTGTTTAGTTGGTAATTTGGGGTCTTGGCTCAGGGAAGTAGGATTGCAGGGCTGCAAAAGCTCACAGGCCTTGTGCACCAACACTGCTCTTCTCTTGCCTATCTCAAATATCTGTGGAGCTGAAGGAGGTGTTCATGGAGTGTCACCTGGCCTGATTTTTTGCAGCCCTGGAACTAGTCTCTAGAAACCACAGGATTTGTATCTAGCTGGACAAAGAGTCAACTAAGGCTGATGATGAAACTCAGAGATGTGAAGGTCACAGTGTTGCTGCTGTAGTTGCTAGAAGTAGCTGGGTGGTGGGAATAATGTATGAAGAGCTTGCCATGGTCATAGAGATGAGAACATGATGCAGGAAATGTGACACAGAAATCCACCTACCTTTTTTTAAGGATCTTCCTGCTACCAGGTTGCCTTTTGATTCATTAGTATCTTAGCCAGTCTTCAGACCGTTGTTTGAGTCCATATGCCATCCAAATACTTCCTGGTGCCCAGTTGCCATACATAGCTTTCCAGGGGGCCCCCATTGTCTCTGAACTTCAGATACTGCTAGAGTCTTGGATGTTCCTGAGACAGCATGGGTGATCCTCATAGGTGAGCTCCTTGGTAAAAGTGGAAATGTTATAAGGCAAATAGTCTCATTACTGTTGTTTTGAGGCATTTGCTATTTTGTATTTAAAACTATTTTTATATTGGCTATTATGAGTATTATGGAGCTTCTTGATATTTTAAATTATTGCTATTTCTATAGATTGTGGTTTTGGTCTGATGGAAAGAGTTGTGGTAATTACATTCAGAATGGCAAAGACCTGTCAAAGAACTGACAATAAGTGCTGGAGAAGAACTGGGGCAAAAGAGTAATGTCATGAGCAAGAAAGATATGTGTAGTTAGTGTGATAAAAATTATATTTTATGATGCTGATGGTCATAACACAAAGTTCACACTCCCAATTCCTAAGTTCCTAAGACTCCTTCCTCAAGGCTGATTACCTGTTCTAAGTATATTTGCTCAAGGTCAGGTCTAGTCTCTAACAGACATCTGTTTTGAGGGTTGGGATCCTGAAGGAGACATTACAAATACAGGGTAGATCAAGGTGTTGCCTCTCGAGATGTACAGAGCAGAGCATTGCTCTTGATTTCTGCTTATGTACTGTCCAGTGTGTATCATTGGGTTCTGGGACTGTGTCTTCTTGTCATTAGTGAGTGATGTCACTGGTATCTTCTTATGAGGTACAGTTTTGGGTGTAGTGAAGTTGCTGACTAAGCTATTTTTACTTGCCTAAAAGATCTTTCTTATTATGCTAATTCCAATTAGGTTTCAGATTCACATATACATTTGACCATGAGTAGCAAATAATATACCAGGATTCCTTGGAATGAATAATGAATAATGGTATAGCTTTTCATTATATACCAAAAATGGGAAAAATAAAATTTTAACCTGTAAAAGTTATGGGCAGCATAGTTAATAAAACAGTCATCTCAAAAACATAATTGATATTGAAGAAGTGCACAACTAGACTCCCTGTTCACTTCAAGGACAAAGAGCAACCTTGTCATTATTTTCACATTGGGTTAAATGCAAGCTAAATATTTCACTTAATCTAACATGGGGTATTTGGTGGGCCCTACCAAAATTTTCAAGTTCTAATATTATGGTAAAGAAACAAACTTATACTTTTAATCTTTCTCAATAGAAGGTGTTCATTGTTTTCTCACACAGGACATATCATACTTCTTTGTGAACATTAATACTTAGTACCTGTGGTAGACTGGATGAAATTTTTCCTCATAAACTCATAAGGATTGTCAGTATTAGAAGGTATGGCTTTGTTGACGGAAATGTGTCACTGTGGATGTGGTATTTTCTGTTTTATATATGTTTAAGCCATGTCCAGTGTACCAGATTACCTGTAGATCATGGTGTAAATGCCCAGCTCCTTCTCTAGCACCATGTTTGCCTATATGCTGCTATGTTCACCGTGATGATAATGGACTAAAATTACTCTGAAAATGTAAGCCACCCAATTAAATATTTTTCCTTTGTAAGAGTTAAGATGTTCATGGTGTCTCTTTACAACAAAGGAAACCCTAAATTAGCCAGTAAATGATTCATTACTCTTTAGAGAGGAAATCCTATGAGAAACACTGCTAATTTTACTTTTGATAAAATCATATTATCTATATGCTTATGTAATTTCTCTTCATGTTTTATTAATATAAATCCTAGTAATCCACTATAGTCATTCTTCATTTCATGTAACATACAACAACAGATATACAACTCAAAGTGTTGATAGCACAATAAATAATGTTAAAATTGTTTATCAACAATCTCCTTTTATTTTGATTCCAGTAAAATTAAAAATAGAGTGATATTCTAAAAATTTCAATACAATACTTGGAACATTTTCAACTATTTTAGAAAAATATTCTCAAAAATTCATTGGGTTACTGGTAGCTGGAATATTTACTTTTATAGGTATTGTTTGAGCTTCCACAGTTAGAGTCTTAGCATTAAAACAAAATCTGTAAATAATGCAATTTACAAATAAAAATCAGTTAAAATGTTTCTAAATTAAAAGAAGTTCAATAAAAAAATGGATATTAATTTCATAGAAGGGTTGGATGGAGGGGAAACAACCTAGGAATGTAAACAGTATAAATTTTCTCCCACTTCTAGATCTACTGAGTTTAAGGGAATATAAAGACCATTGTTTAAAAGGTCCCTCTTGTTCAGAAAAGTGTCATGCTTTGAATAATGGGCCAATGGTATAGAAGGAAATGTTTTCTGGGATTTGTTTTAAAATATTCAATAGACATTATCCATTAAACTATACAGTGTGAGGATTATGCTAGTTGGACCTTTCTAATGAGATCTTGTCTCAAACAACAAAGCAAAGTATATTCAACTGTGTGTGTGTGTGTGTGTGTGTGTGTGTGTGTGTGTGTGTCTGTTTCTGTGTGTTATTGAGGGATGTCTTACTATCATAGTCCCTTCATAGATCAAATGGCTTGAATTTAAGGAGAACTGCTTGTCTCTACTACCATACTAAGCTATATTTATTTCTGAGAATGATTTGATAGGGACCAGTGGCTGACACCTGAAATGACTTTAAGAGATATTGTCCTAAACCATGAGACCTCTGGTGAGGTTAAGCTGGGACACTTTAGTGCATTTTGGAAAAGGATTTCAGAATGAGACAATACAAATCAGAGTTGAAATTTTATTTTGAGACAAGATTTCTCCATGTATCTCTAGCTGTTCTTGAACTCAGAATGTAGGTAAGTCTGTTCCCAAACTCCCACATCTCTTCCTGCCTCTGCTGCCCAATTATTGGAATAAAAGTTGTGTGCCACATCATCCAATTGTAACTCTATTATTTATTTGCTTATAACTGTTTGTATCTATGTCCTCATTTATGTGTGGAAAGGCATGCATATGTGTTATGGTTTCGATATACTAGTCAGAGAACATTTTGGGTATTGGTCCTTTCCCTTCAGCATGTTTGAGACAGGGTCCCTAGTTTACTATCACATGTAAATAAACTTGCAAGATTTCTTCTGTCTGCCTTTTATGTTGCCTTAAAACTACTGGATTAAAAGCATGCATTGTGGCAACTGTTTTTATAAGATAGAAGTAAAGGGATAGGTGCAAGGTGAGTACTTTATTGTTAAATCTTTTTCACAGCCTTGAAGTTTATTAAGTAGAGACTTTTGAGTGCATCTGTTTTGAGACACAATCTCACATACTAACCCTGTCTCGCCTTGAACTCACTAAGTAGTAGACTGGATAGAAATGGAACTTGAAGAGAGCCACCAGTTTCTGCCTTAAGTGGCTAGACATGCATAAATATGAGATTTTTATTATAGATTTAGCTCAGATATTGGTAGAAAGAGGGACTTTTGGAAAGTGTCATCTTGTGATAAGAGCCGTTCTTAAGAATTGTTGTGCCCAGATCATGACCCCCAGAGAGACCACCAAAGACGAGCATGACGGAATGCAAAAGCAAGGTTTAATTCTGGATATCTAAAAGCAATACAAGCCTAGGCAGGGACTTCGTCCAATACATCCAACACAGTGGAGGCTGGAGGAAGTGCGCACCTGTCTGCAAGCTCAGTTTTTAAAGGGAAAAATCACAAGGTTACATCATTTAGGGGTGCTAGTATGGGTACAATTCTGATTGGCTCACTTCTAGGGGCTTTCTAGAAATCATGGCTTAATCTTACTTCTAAGGGAGTAGTTGCCCGTCACCATTTCTCATTGGCTGCCCTCAGGTGGGGTCATTTTTATGGTCAGTTACCCTGGAAACCAGGGAGAGGACATTCCATAGTCCGGCAGGCATTACCTCGTGACTACCTTGTGACTCTGTACTTTTACGCTTCCTGGTTTCTGGGATCTGCACTGACTGGTTTCAGTAACTAATGGCCTATTCCCAAAAGGAGAAATCTTAGGCCTTAATTTTAGGGTGAAAGCATTTTGGTCTTATTTCTAAGATGGCTCATTTTGTCTCACAGAATTAATACAGAGCCTTGTTACAGTTTTGGTGACTTTGTAAGTTCCATTTCAGTGAGTTCTTAGGGAGCTCCTCTTTCTTTCTTTGTATGTCTTTCTTCTCTCTGTCTCTCTTTCTCTCTCCTTTTCTTTGATACCACAAGAAGTAGAAGTAGCAAGCCAGAGACATGAAAGAAACATTTCATGGATAGAGCTCTGTAAGCCCTATGGGAATGAAGCTCACCTGTCTGAAACAGAACTACAGGATTTGTTGTCTTCCCTCACTGTGTCTACATTTCAATCTTTCTTTTTTTATTTTTATTTTTTCTTCTGTCATACAATACATACCAACTACAGTTTCCCCTCCTTCCACTCCTCCAAGTCCTCTCCATTGCTCCTCTCTTCACCACATCCACTCCTCCTCCATTTCCCTTCAGAACAGAGCAACTATCCCAGGGTTTTTAACCAAACCCTGCATAACAAGTGACAATAAGACTAGGCGGGAACCCTCCTATCAAGGCTGGACAAAGCAAGCTAATAGGAGTTAAAGGATTTCAAGAGCAGGCAAAAGAATCAGAGACACACCCCCATTTCCACTGTTAGGAGTTACTCAAAGACACCAAGCTATAAATGGTAACACATATGCAGAGAAATTGGTGTGGACACATGAAGGCCGTGATTGCTGTTTCAGTCTCTGTGAGCCACTATGAGCTCTGCTCAGTAGATTCTCTGGGTTGAATTCTCTTCTGTCCTTTTAGTTAGAAAAATTTGTTTTTCAAAATCCATTCTGGGCTTTTGAGCTGAGATTTTCCTTCTTCTATTGCTATTAGTCTTAGGTTTGGTCTTTTAATAATGTTCCAGATTTCCTGGATCTTATGTTTCAGGAAATCTTTAGATTTAACACTTTCTTTCATTGATATATCCATCTCTTCTATCATATCTTCAAAGCCTGAATTTCTCTATGCCTTGTCTTGTATTCTTTTGGTGAAGCTTGCCTCTGTAGTTCTTGTTTGAATATCTAGATTTTCATTTCTAGAATTCCTTCAGTTTACATTTTTTAAATGTTTCTATTTCCATTATCAGGTCTTGAAATGCTTCATTCATTTCCATTAGGTGTTTGTTTGCCTTTGGCTTTCTTAAAAGAATTTGTTAATTTTTTTCTAATATTACATTTATCCTTTCTTTGCTTCCTTTAAAGGGATTCATTCACTTCCTCCTTAAGAACTCCTATCATCTTTATAAAGTTTGTCTTAATTGTCTTTCAAACATGATGAAATATCCAGGACTTGCTGTAGTAGGATAGCTGGAATCTGGTACTGACATATTGCTCCAGCTCTTGTTGCTTATGCTGGTGTCTGTGTCTCTGAATTTGAAGTGATTGTGGATCTAGGTCCTGATTTCTCAGGGTTTTTTTTTTTTTGATGAGTATTTTATTCCTTGGTTTATACTTGCTCTCTGGTCTCACATTCTGTGTGACCTATGTTGGAAAAGGGGTTTGCATCCCAAGTTGCGGGCTTGAACTCTTCCAGTAGGTGTGGCCTTTGTTCCAGCAATGAGTGTCTGCTCAAGTTTGTCAATCACGAAAGGGAAGAGAGGAGAATGTTTGGGGATAGGGTCGAAAGGGCACTGAGAAAGTAGGGAGGTCATTGGGCAGATGGCCTACATGATATCTGGCACATTGTATGTCCTTCAGTTAGAGAAAGAATTCAACAGAAGTTGGAGGCTATAACACAGAGATTAAGAGAGAAGTGAGATTGAGGATAGTGTTGTGGGTTATTGAAAGAAGGCGGAAGGTCCAATAGTGAGCAGGTTAAATGGATTTCTGGTGGCTGGCATGGTCTCTGGTCCAGCATGGGGTCTTCATCTCAAGTTGTGTACCTGTTTTTCTGGATTGGATACCTGCATTTGAGCAGAAGATATCCATTCGATTTGGGGTTGAGGACATGGCTTTGGGCATGGGAGCTGTCGGGTTGATGGGGTACTGTGTCTTTGGAGATGTGGGGATTGTGGAAGTTTCATGGGCTGGTGGCCTAGTTATCAGATCTTCTGGCGATGTGATATGCACTTGAGCAATGTTTGCCTGTTTGTGTTGGTGGCTGGAACACAGGCTCATCATTCTTCTTCTAAATGGGAGTATATCCTGTGCCATTGTATGTTGGAAATCCTTTATTTGTTTCTTGATTTTTACAAGTTGTGACAGTCAAGAGATTGTCTTCAGTGTCAGAAGAGACTTTGGACATTTGAGCTGTTTGAGGCTGTTACAGATTATGAGAATCATTGAACTTAGAGTAAATATATTTTCATTTTTACTTTTCTCTTGGTATTTATTCTTCTCTCATACAATTTATCCTAATTGCAGCTTCCACTTCCTCCCTGCTAGTAAACCCCCCGAAAATCTCATTCCTCCAAATCCACTGCTACTCTGTTTTCCTTCAGAAAATAGTAGGACTCCCAGGGATATCAACCAAACATATCATAACAAGGTGCAATAAAGCTAGGAACAAACCCTCCTATCAAGGCTGGACAATATAACCCAATAGGAAAAAAAGGGTCTCAAGAGAAATTGAAAGAACCAGACACCAAAAACCCTACAGCCAGTAGTCCCACAAACACCCCAAGGAAAACAACCATCGCATGTGTGCAGAGGATCTGACACAGAGCCATGCAGGCTTCATGACTGCCACTTCAGTTTCTCTGAACCCCTAGGTACCCTGCTTTGTTGATTCTGTGCTCAGGTTCTTCTTGTTTCATCAATCTCCCTGTATTTTACAACATTCATTCCCTCCTTCCACAGGATTTCTAAAGCTCCACATCATGTTTGGGTAAGGATCTCTGCATGTGTTCTCATCATCTACTGAAAGAAACCTCTCTGATGACAATTATGCTAGGCACCAATCTTTTATTATAACAGTATATAGTTATAAACCATCTCATTGTTTTTTCCTTGGTCAGTTGTATTTGCTTTTTTCCTAGTTCTCTGAGCCATCCAATTCCAGTTCCCATCCATCTAGGCAGTGTCAGGCATGGAATTCACTCATAGCTTAGGCATCAATTTTGACTATTCATTAGTTACACAATACAGAAGCTCTGAGCCACCATAGCCCCAGCATATCTTTCAGGCAGGACACGTGTCAAGTGTCAGATGAATGTTGTGTGTCTGGCTTGGTGTCCCAACCCCACCACTGGGAGCTTTGTGTGGTTACAGAAGATCATTGGCTCAGCCTCTGTATTTTCTTTCTTTCTTTCTTTCTTTCTTTCTTTCTTTCTTTCTTTCTTTCTTTCTTTCTTTCTTTCTTTTTGGTTTTTCAGTACAGGGTTGCTCTGTGTAAGTTTTGGAGCCTGTCCTGGAACTCATTTTGTAGAGAAGGCTAGCCTCAGATTCACAGATATCTGCCTGCCTCTGCCTCCTGAGTGCTGGTATTAAAGGTATATGCTACCACTGCTAGCCAGCCTCTGTATTTTGGATGACAAGGAGTACTCACTAGGGCCACCCTTATAGATTCCATAAAGTTTGCATTGCACTGTTTCCATGTCCCCTGCTAAAATCTTCCCTATTCCAGTTATTTCTCCTTGTCTTTTCCCCATCTGTCCCTTCCTTACTCACCTGACCCTCCCTGTTCCCATCCCCAACTGCCTCCAGTGTACCCAAAAATCTGTTCTATTTCCTTCTCCAAACAAGATTAATGCATATACCCTAGAGCTGCTCTTGTTACTTAGCCTCTATGCATCTATGGGTTATAATGTGATTAACTACTTTTACTGTTATTGTACTTAACAGCTAATTTCCACATATAAGTGAGTACAACATGTTTGTTTATGTGCTTCTGGGTCTTCCCACACAAGATAATAAAGAACCCAAGATACTAGACAACAACAAACCAAGCAACGCAATTATAATGAGGTACACCTCTAAACAGAATTCTCAGTAGAGGTATCTAAAGTGGCTGAAAAAGACTTAAGAAATGTTCAACATCCTTAGGCATCAGGGAAATGCATGTGGAAACTACTTTGAGCTTTCATCTTACACTTTTAAGAATGGTTAAGATCAGCCGGGCTGTGGTGGTGCACGCCTTTAATCCCAGCACTCGGGAGGCAGAGCCAGGCAGATCTCTGTGAGTTCGAGGCCATCCTGGGCTACCAAGTGAGTTCCAGGAAAGGCGCAAAGCTACACAGAGAAACCCTGTCTCGAAAAACCAAAAAAAGAAAAAAAAAAAGAATGGTTAAGATCAATAACACAAGTGACAGGTAGGCCTACCAGTAAGCCTATTATGACAGATGTACCTGGGTCCCTAAGCCTGTCATGGCACCTGTGTGGTCAAGCTGTTTTGGGCTCTTACACATTTCACCAATATCTTTCAGGCTTGTGCCCAAATGGGATTGAAATGCTGCAGATGTCTACTTCTGGGTGGTGCCTGCATGATGTACAGGACCATCAACTGACCCTAGTGTTCTCTTACTTCTGCCAATCTTAGGGAATACCCCATGAGACTCTAGGCTGGTTACTTTCTCTCTAGAGCTGCAAAACTTGCACTATAAATTTAAATGATAATGAAACCCTTTTGAATTTTGTACTTGTCTTAAATTGCAATAAATATCTAATTCAGGTGTAAAACTTTATGGATTTTTGTTAGTTCTTTTTCTGTTGTTGTGATATATTTTCTAGGTCAACTTATAAAAGAGTTTAATTTGGCCCTTAGTTCCAGAGGCATACAGGCTCACCATGAAGGGGCAGGGAAACAAGTATCAGACATGACAGCTAAAACAGGAGGCCATAAACTCACATCCTTAAACTTCACCCTGAATCAGATTGTGGGAACTGTGAATGGTGTGTGGATGTAATTCTCAAAGCCTCCCGCCAGTGGCATGTTTCCTCCTACAAGGCAACATTTCTCAAATCTTACCAAATGATACCACCAACATAGAATGATTGATTTCTGTTACTTCAAGCATACATGTTATCTTTCTCTTACATGATCCAATTCATCATGAAAAATGCTACAAGCCATTACACGCCTCCATACCTGTTACAGGAATTAATGCTTACAATAAAAAAATGTTCATGAAAAATTGTTTAAAGAGTTGTTTGACTTTTAATTTTGTAATGTCACTGTGTTTGTGTGGATATGTGATTGTGCATTGTGGTTCCTGAGGATATGAGACCCTTGGATCTTGTAGCAGAAATTAATTCATGTAAACAATTAGGTAAACACTTTAGATGTCACAGTTGTCTTCAACTTCAAGAAAAAGAAATCACATTTATTTTTCATTGTAGCCTTGAAGGAAGTAAATTACTATGTTCCCTCAAGACTGATGGTGGAGATCACTGCACTAAAGTTTCTATTTTGTGACATTTGAGGTAGACACTAAAGTGTGCTGTCTGTTTGGCAAATCCATGTAGTGATGATAATTTCCTGGTCTTTTATTTCTTCTGTGGCCTTTGTTCATCTTCTATTATGCTTTCACTTAATGATAGGTATTTTTTCTGCTGTATTGTAGAGAATGAGATGCCCATCATTTAGTGGTCCATTATTTATTTAAATATCAGTGAGTGTGTCATCATACATTTCAAGTATGGGTGGGCCCACTTTTGTGCTCCTCTGGCCGGGAAGTGAGTTCCCTCGTAGATGCAATAGTGTGTGGAATACCATGTTGGTGGATAAGACATTCTGTAAATCCACTGATGGTAGTTTGGGCAGAAGCATTACATGTAGGAAAGGCAAATTCATGACCAGAATATGTATCTACTCCAGTAAGGACAGAATTGTCCTTCCCACAGAGGAAGTGGTCCAATGTAGTCAACCTGCCACTAGGTTGCTGGCTGGTCACCCCAGGGAATGGTGCCATATCTTGGGCTCAGTGGTGCTCTCTGCTATTAGATGATCGGACACTCAGCAGGAGCACTAGACAGGTCAACTGCAGTGGATGGAAATTCATGGTGTTGAAACCATACATAGATCCCATCTCTGCCAACAAGGACACACTGTTCATGGTCTTATTGGGCAATGTCAGAAATGACTGAGGAGAGGTTGACTATCTGCAGAGTCATCATATCTATTTGATTTTTGAACTCCTCATCTGAAGTCAACTTTTAGTGAGCATTCATATGGGATACAAGTATCTTCACACCCTTTGCCCATTTGGAGAGATCTATCCACATACTTCTTCACCAGATGTCTTTCTCACCAATTTTCCAATTATGCTCTTTCCATGTCCCTGACCATCCAGTCATTCCATTGGCTACAGCCCATCAATAAGTGAATAGTTGCACATTTGGCCATTTCTCCTTCCAAACAAATGGTATGACCATGCGTACTGCCTGAACTTCTGCCCACTGTGAAGATTTCCCTTCACTAGTATCTTTCAGGGTTTTCCCAGAATGGGGTTGAAATGCTGTACTTGTCCACTTCTGGGTGGTACCTGCATGATGTACAGAAAAATCAGTAAACCAAGCTCTAGTCTTCTCTTCCTCATTCAACCAATCCTAAAGAATCCTCTCCCCACTTGAGGTTGTAGGTGTGTGCTTGGCAGCAGAAGATATTGTAATAGCAGTAGAAAGCATAGGCATTTGGACAACTTCTTCATGTAGGTTGCTGGTGCCTTCAGGACCTTCTTGGGCCCAATCAACAGTATACCACTTCAATTTGATAAAAGATTGCTGCTGTTCATGTCCTAGTTTATGACTTGTTGGTTTTGGGACACCCAGCTCATGATTCTCAGTTGAGGTTGCATGGTAAGATGGTGGCCCACTATTAAATGTTTGTGTTTTCCAATGGCTGCGATTAATGGCATGTGCTCACATGCTTAGCAATATTTATTTTTGAAAATGGTTTTATGGTCACTAGTGGCAGAGACATGAAATGACTTTGATAGGTATTGTATTGTCCCAATTTTCCAATACTCGTGTGTGTGTGTGTGTGTGTGTGTGTGTGTGTGTGTGTGTGTGTATAGACTATGTAGCAGAGGATTTAAAACCCATAGTGATCTTCCTGCCTCTGTGTCAGGAGTGCTAAAAGAATGCACTACCACACAGCTTGAAAACTAATTTTCATGGTCTAAGTCTCCTCTTCTTATCATGGCCTGGGAGTCCAAGAGATGGTGTCAGAACCCCTGATGCTGGAGTTACAGATAGTAGTGAGCTTATAGCTACATAAACTGGGAATGGAACCTCAATGCTCTGAAAGAATCTTCAGTGCTCTGAACTGCTAAGGTGTTTATCTACTGTAAGTTTTCTATTAGTGATTATGTTTCTTGCCAAGGCGGCCCAGTCAGGGTCAGACACCTGATGCTGATTAAAAAGTGGAATTATTTTCCATTTGAGAGAATTAGCATCAGGCATGGATGAGCTTTCTAATTGTTTCTCCACTACAATGTGGTCAGCCAATTATCAATATATATACAACCAGCAAAAAATGGATGCATCAGATTGTATTCATGTATTTCAGCATATTTATTCCCCTGTACTAAACAAGGAAGAAGTTGGAAGGGATTTGGGAAGGGATGGAATGAAGGTATATATAAGGGGAAAGTGATGTAATATCTTTTAATTATCAATTTATGGTAATAAAGTTTAAACAAATGTGCTTAGATAGATGACTCAGTAATTAAGAGTACTGGCTTATTTTACAGAGGACCCAGATCCAATCCCAGACCCCACATGGTAGCTAACATTTCTGTCACTCTGGTCCCAGTTATCTCCCACCTTCTGGCCTCTGCAGGAACTGTGCACAGACACATACAGGCAAAACATTGTATAACTGAAACTTTTTTTAACAAGTTAGAAAAAGAAAAGAATGGAATTTTCTACAGTATTGTCACAGTGCTGAGACTGACAGTAGCCAGGGATAGTTCAAATGAAATCTTCTGGTCTTGCACAGAAGCAGTTGTGGCCTTCTGCTGAGCCAGACTGCTGAGAGGCAAAAGCAGCTTTGTTCTGAGGTTAAGAGAGCTCCTCACAACTGTTCATCTAGGAGCAGAGTAAACAATGCTGTTTTGTGACTTTTTATTGATATTTCCTGTGTTGGTTTTCTCTATTTTTTGTATCTGAGAATTGTGGCATTGGCAGAGTTATATTTTATGTCAAACATCAAGATTGACAGGCCACATAGACTCCAAACCAATGTAATTTTCACATTGTCAATTCCTTGATTTTCAGGTAACACATTTTGTTCCAAGATGAACACACCAGAGGCGTTTCTCTCCATTATTTTTATTATATATGTGTGTGTGTGTGTGTGTGTGTGTGTGTGTGTGTGTGTGTGTGTGTTTCTGCATGACTTTTAGGCAAGAATGTTCCTTAATGCCTCTGCTTTTGTGAGCATGTTTAAAAATGGACTTGTTCACTAAGCATGCTTAAAAAGTGCAAGAACTCTACAAGAACATATCTAGATTCCCTAAGTAAAATCCACATGCTTTCTTGGTTTAGAAAAAGCATTGTTTTAGAAATAACTCCCATGCTCTCCTTGCCTCCTGCACATGAGAAAACTTTCTTATTTCATCTGTTTTGTCTGATGTGATGGTTATTCTTGGTAGTCCACCTGACTAACTCTAGAATTAACTAAAATCCAGAGTTGGGTAAAGACTCATCTTTAATCTGGATAATTTGAGGTGATAAGATCCACCTTCAGGGGCTGGAGAGATGGCTCAGCGGTTAAGAGCACTGGCTGCTCTTCCAGAGGTCCTGAGTTCAATTCCCAGCAACCACATGGTGGCTCACGACCATCTGTAATGAGATCTGGTGCCCTCTTCTGGCCTGCAGGGATACATGCAAGCAGAGCACTGTATACATAATAAATAAATAAATCTTTAAAAAAAAAAAAAAAAAAAAAAAAAAAGATCCACCTTCAGCTGCTTGTTGGCTTTGCACACCTTTAAATCCAACAATTAAGAGACAGAGGCAATTGGATTTTCTCAGTTTGAGGCCAGCCTGCTCTGCAGAATAAGTTCCAGGGTATACAGATAATCCCTGTCTTGAAAACACCAAAAAAGCCCTATCAAGCAAAGAATAGGATCCACCATCAATCTCGATCCCACCTCTCATAGCAGCTAACATAAATAAAGTCTATTGAAACAAGAGCTCTCTTCACCTTCTTGCCATAGCTCTGTCTACTAATTTATTCCTTTAGCAGTGTTAGTGTCTATTTCCTTAGAATTTTGGTGTATACTAAAGACCAGCTGAGATATCTAACCTTATGAACTGAACAACTACTAGACTCTTCAATGAAATTTCCATTCATAGCAACCATTGTTGGACTACCTGGAGCACAGCTTATGAGACATTGTATTAAATCCACTTTTCACATACATGGAGAGATTCATTCTACCAGTCCTAATCATGTGGAGAATCTTAACTAATGCAGCTGTGTTTTGTTTTTACCTGCCCACTGAGGAAGATGTGCTTACTAACTACAATTCATAAACAATTTCTTCCTTGCTCCATTATTCTGTAAGTATTCAACTTTCCATGAAGTCTACTCTTTATTATTATTATTATTTGCCAACAGTTTGCTCTGAATTTCAGGAATAAAACTCCTAAAGCAATGAAGCCATCAGCCAGCTTTCTGATGGGAGAAAGTCCTTTATCTTGTTCATGGTCTAGTCTGGCTTTTAATCCCTGGTTGTCTGAAATTTCTGTGACAATCAGGTAAAAAGTACTTTCAGTTCACCTGACCTCAGTGTGGAGCCACAGAATAAATATCTCATTTTTGTGTCCTTAAATCTCTCTTTAGTTGTTAATATTCTGGGCACCTTTCCACCTGTGTGACAGGAAGTCACTCCACTACACTTAGGGTAGTGGGGTGTGCAAGGAAGTATCTATGGAAAGCAGGAAGACAGCAAGGTCTGCTCTTGGAGCCAGGAGCAAGTGCTATTGAAACACATATCTCTGCTGATCTAGAAAATGTCTTTGTCTGGGGTGGAAGGCAGGGTCAGAAACCATTGTGCTGTGTCTTTAAGCACAGTGTAACCCTTAGGGAGGTGCTCTTGTCACTCAGGCCTCACCAGCCAATCAGGCACTCCAGGAAACTGTCCATCAGAAATTGTGCCGGGTCCTTCCTGCCTCAGGCTTCAGGCTTGGCTTTGAAGAGAAGCTGGCACCAGTGTTTTTGTGTGCTGTGTCATGGATGCTGCTGCAGGGAGCTGAGCAGGGAGTGTGGGTGAGCTGGAAAACCACAACATGGTGAGTGAGGGGCTGCCATTCCCAGACTGGGACTAGCAGTCAGGTGAGTCATGGGAGCCAGTATGTTGGGTCCTCTCCTGGCTGGCTGGGTGCATGTGGCCAAATGCAGTTTGTCAAGTTCTTGCCTGGTCCTGCATGGTCCAGCATGATCCTGCTTGTCCTTCATGCTCCAGTGTGGTTCAGCGTGGTCCTGTGTGGTCTTTACAATTTCTGTGGCCAGCTATTACCCTCTGCATAACTTCACTCCACCAGCAGTATCTGTGTAGAGCATTAGGAGTGGGACTGTGCTTTGAAATATCCTTGTTGACATCACTGCGAAATGCTGGTGCCCTCAGTGCTTATGTTGCTGCTATAGAACACAGATTTGACAAACTCAGGACCCCCTGGTTCATCTCACATCTCCCAAAAGTTCTGCACTTTGAAATTTAATATTAAGGTTTAGGAAACAACCGGTGTTTGTGAAGGGGCCCCAAAATAGCTTGACCACACAGCAGCCACGACAGGTGTAGGGGCCTAGACATGGCTTCTGAGACAGGCTTACTGGCAGGCAACATCCAGATGCAGGAAAAGCCTCTAGCAGATACCACCCAGGGATCCACCCAGGGATGAGGAAATTCCTAACATTCCTACCATAAGGTGGCCAGATGTCCTTGAGTGTAGCACACACCTATTTTTGTTTTACAGATAGCCCTAGACATTTGTCAGCCAATCAGCATCCTAAACCCAGGAAATCCCCTCATCCCTACCTCTGCTTTGATTAAAAAAAAATCCCACCCTGCCTGGGCTCAGGGCTCTCTGCTCTCACCGCTGCTTTTGACCGACAGAGGAACTGAGCCCCAGAGCTTGAATAAAGGCTCTTTGATTTTACACATGGGATTTGGTCTCTGTGGTGGTCTTTAAGGGATCCCTGTGATCTGGGCATAACAGAGTTAATTTTGTGGAGCTTGTAAACAGTATCTCCTGTGTCAAGTAGCACTCCACTGCTAACAATTGATGTAGAAGAGTAGAATTGATGGTAATAGATTTGATGTTATAAGGGCTTCCCAGTACTTAGGAGACATCGAGTCACAAAGTAGAATTTAGGAAAAAGAGGGCTGCATCCCAGTATCCCAAAGATAAGTAGTATGCTAACCATACCTGTTAGAGATTAGTAAAATAAGATGATAGTGTTTGTTTCCCAGGATTAACCAGCTACATTCCCATAATAAAGGGACAACCTTGATTTATAACCAGCAGAAAGGCCCATTCCCTCCATTAAAAACCTGGCCTCTAAATGCTTCTCCAGTGACAATTTCAAGGTTACAGCCAACATTAAGTCCTGGTGTGCCACAAAACTATGTTAATTTTAGAACAGGGGCATCTCTAGTCTTTTTGAAAGTCAGTTTTGAGCCAAGGCCTTCTGTGTTGATTGAGGTGGACTTGAACCCTGTCTGTAGCACCACAGGGCATTTCCTTTGCTATCTTCCTGACTAACTAATCCTAAATCTTGGTTTATACATCTGCAGTACTACAGAGTTCTAAAATTACCAGTCTGAGTCTCATAGTGGACTGTCCATTGCAGAACAGGGAAAGGATTTGAGTGTGGAGCATGGCTCCTCCCTTCAGGCCAGAAGAGGAGGAACAGTATACTGTGTTCACTGTAGGGGGAAACAGTAGACTATAACTAGGTCATAGACTGAAGTTGAAGGCAGCGAGCTGCAGGGGTCTCCATTACACTGAAGGATTGATGTGGCATGGTGAGTGACTTTCTCTGTAATTTCCCTGCATGCATTAGTTTTTTCCAGGTGAATGAAGACAGACAGAATTGATGGGTGTACAGTTTTGGGAGGATAACTACTAAGTATTTAGTTTCCAACAGCAAACTCTCCCATGAAGATGTGTGTAATCCTGGTTGACACAGTTAAGTTGGCTTAGAGTTTTGAGGCACAGGCCATTGGCTGTAAATCTGTGTCCGCTTACTGCACTCAGCAGCTAATAATTTACATGAGACAAAGTCCTACAAAGTCTTACTAAAGGCATTTTCTTTAACAGGAAAGTGACTACTCTTTTTCAACATCAGCATAGCCTATTATTCCTTCAATTCTTTTCACAATTTTAAAATCAATTATTGGTATCATTTTAAAATTTTATTTTCTTTAAATGAATTACTGCTCTAATGAATATTTGTTTCTATTTCCTAATGTTTTTTTAAATCACTGAAAATTTCATTCTATTTTTTATTAAGTGTAAGTTAATTAATTAATTAAGTTAACTAATTAATATCAGCTTAAAATAGTAGTCCTCCATCTGGGAATTACGACTCCCTTTGGAGGTGTCAAAAAATCCTATCACAAGGGTTGCTTAAGACCATCAGAAAACACAGTTGTTTACATTATGGTTCATAACAGTAACAAAATCATAGTTATGGGGTAGTAGATAAAAGAATTTTATAGTTGTGGGGGTCACTACAATGTGAAGAACTGTATTAAAGGGTCACAGAATTAGGAAGATTGAGAACCACTGGTCAAATTAATGTCTTCTGTAGCTCAGGTTTCTCTCACAATACATAATTGAAACTTGTTTAAAAATTTAATGCTTACTCTGCTGCCTAGTCTTGGAAGACAGTCTTGCAACTGCCTCCAGGCAGGGCCTAGACTGGTATGTGAAAACAAAGAATAAAAGGGTGAATGAGTTTCCTCCAATCTCTCTGACTTTTATTGGGAACTTAAAATGAAGAGGTTCTGTGCAAGAATTGAGTTCAAAGATGAACAGTAAAGCCAGGTGTATTCACAGCACAGCAAGGGAAGGCCAAGAAGGAGTTTCACCTTTCCTACTCTGACAGTAGTTGATATTAACAATGAGAAGTGAGGTATTAATTTTTTCATGATGTCATTGTTTTAACAGTTGAGTAATATTACATTATATAAATGTACCACATCCTCTTTATACATTCGTCAGTTCAGGCATATCTTCACTATTTTTTAGTTCCTTGCTATTATGAATAAAATCCTCATAAATGAATGTAGTTGAGCAAGAGTTCCTAGGGTAGGATGGAACATCCTTTGAGTGTATGCCCAAGAGTGGTATAGCTGAGTCTTGATGTCAATAGATGCCCAGTTTTCTGAGGAACCATGGTATTGATTTCCATGGTGCCTGCATTAGTTTTTACTCCTACACACAATGGGGTTGTGTTGTCCTTGCTTCACTTCCTCATTAGCATGACATGTCACTTGGGTTTTTCATATTTGCCATTCTGACAGGTCTAAGATGGAATCTAAAAGTAATTTTGATTCAAATTTCCCTGGTGGCCAATGATGTTAAACATTTCTTCAAGTGTTTCTTGGGTATTTGACATTCCTCTTTTGAGAATTTTCTGCTTAGATCCATACTCCATTTTTTTTAGTTAGTTAGATTTTCAAGGGTAGGTACATGTATTTTTCCTGGTTGCAGCTCACAAATAAATACACTGAGGCTTATATTTACAAATGCTCAGCCTACAGCTCAAACTTGTGACTAAATAGCTCTGATAACAGAAATTAAACCACTTCTATTCATCTATGTGCAGCCCAGAGGCTTGTGGCATTTACCTTTCTGGTGTGTCTTAATTCTTTTCTGTCTGATTGGTGACTCCTCTGTCTCTGAACTCTTTTCCCCAGAATTCTCCTAGTCTGACTCTCCCTTCCAGCCTCTTCCTACCCAGCTATAGGCCAGTCAATTTGTAATTAACCTGTGAGAGTACTACATATTCACAATGTACAGAAGGGTTATTCTGTAGCATTCATATCTTGTTTTTTTTGAGTTCTTTGCATATATTGAAGATTTGGCCTCTATTGGTTATGGAATTGTTAAAAATCTTTTCTCATTCCTTAAGCTGCCTCTTTAATCAACTATGTCCTTTGCCTTATTGAAGGTTTACAGCTTCATGAGGTCCCATTTATTAATTATAGACCTTAGTGCCTGCACTCTTGGTGTTCTGTTCAGAAAGCTGTCTCCTGAGCCAGTGCATTCAAGGCTTTCCCCCACTTTGTCTTGTATCCTTTTCAGTGTGTCTGGTTTTATGTTGCAGTTTTTGACCTACTTGGACTTGAGTTTTGTTCAGCATGATGAAAGTGGATCTTTGTGAATTCTTCTACATGCAGAAATTCAGATTAACAGGCACCATTTGATGGAAGTACTGTCTTTTTTTCCTTTTCATATTTCTTATTTTCATTATCAGAAAGCAGGTGTCCACATGTTTATAGATTTATGTCTGGGTCTTAAAAACTTGATTCCATTTTTCAACTTGTCTTTTTTACTGACAATGCCATGTTGTTCTTTTATTGTTCAAGATTGTTTTAGCTATCCCATTCTTTTGGTTATTCATATGAATCTGCAAACTGTCTTTTCAAGGTGTTCAAACAAATGTATTTGAATTTTGATGGAGATCATGCTGAATCTTTACATTGCTGTTGGTAGGGTGGCCTTTTTACTGTGTTAATCCTACTGATCCATGAGCATGGGGGATCTATCCATCTCCTGATATCCTCTCCAATTTTTGTCTTCAAATACTTTGAAGTTTTGATCACACATGTATTTCACTTGCTTTGTTAGAGTTACTTGAACATGTTTTATAATATTTGAGGCTATTGTGAAGGATCTTTCCCTTATTTCTTTCTCAGTCAGTTTGTCACTTTTTAGAGGAGGGATACTGATTTTTTTGAGTTTCCCTTGTATCTAGCCACTTTGCTGAAAGTGTTAATCAGCTGTAGTCCCCTTGTTGGAATTTTATTGTCACTTAAGTATATGATCATATCATCTACAAATAATAAAACTTTGACTTTTTCCTTTCCAAATTATATCTCTCTTATGTCCTTCAGTTGTTTTTTTGGTCTATCTAGAACTTCTGGTACTATATTGAGTAGCTACAGAGAGTTCACAGCATTATCTTGTTCCATATTTTAGTGCGATTACTTTCAATCTCTCTCCATTTAATTTGTTGTTAGCTATAGGCTTGCTGTTAATTTCCTTTATCACACTTATGTATTTACCTTGTATCCCTTATCTCTCCAAGACTTTTATGATGTATGATTTTGTCAAAGGCTTTTTCAGTGTCTAATGGGATGATACAGTTTTTTTTTCCAGTATATTTTTATGGTGAATTGCATTTACTGATTTTTATATATTGAGTCATCACTGCCTCTCTATGATGAAGCGTACTCCATCAGTTTGGATGATCTTTTGGATGTATTCTTGGAATCAGTTTGCAAATCTTTTATTGGGTATTGTTTCTCTATGTTCATGATTGCAATTGCTCTTTAATTCACTTTATATTTACCACAACACTGGAAGTCTGTGCTTAATTAGTTTAATAATCTCAAGGATATCAAGCAGTGAGGCTGTAACTCATTGAATAGCTGAAATTGGAACCCCAGAGTCTGTTTACCTCCAGATTGTTGCAATCTCCAGATTTTTAAGGGCCAGTTTTGTTTTTGATTTTGTAAATTAGAATATTCTCTCTGTGTCTCTTAGTTTGAATGAGGATTTGTATGTCTTGTTGATTTTCTCACAGAACCAAATCTGTGCTTCATTGACTCCTTGTATTTTTCTTTGTTTCTATTTTGTTGATTTTTTTTTGCTCAATTTGATAGTTTCTTCCTGTCTACCCCTCTTAGGTATGCCTACTTATTTTTGTTTTAGAGTTTTCATATGTGCTGTTAAGTTGCTAATATGAGATCTCTTCATTATTTGAACTTTTTTATATAGGCTCTTAGTGCTATGAAGTTTCCTCATATCAGCACTTCTGTTGTGTCCCCTGAGTTTGCATACATTGAGTATTATTTCCGTGAATTCTAGAAAGTCTTTAATTTCCTTCTTTATTTTTGTCTTGACATATTTTCTTCAGTGGAGATTGGTTCATTTTCCATGAGTTTGGAAGCTTTCTGTTTTTTGCTTGCTTGGTTTTAATATGTAGCTGTAATCCATAGTGGTCTGATAGAATGCAGGTAGTTGTTTCAGTCTTCTTGTATATGTTGAGACTTGAATTGTGTCCAAGTGTTTCATCAACTTTGGAGAGAATTCCATGTTGTGCTGAGAATAAGGTGTATTCTTTTTCTTTGGGTAGAATATTCTCTAGTATCTATTAGATTCATATGGTTTATAAAATCCATGAGATCCAATATTTCTCTGGTTTTCATCTGGAGGACATGTCCATTGGTGAGAGTGGTGTATTGATGTCTACCACTATCAAACACTGTGTGAGAGTCAATGTGTCATTTGATCTGTATTAGTGTTTCTTTTACAAAAGTGGGTGACCTTGTGTTTGGGGCATAGATTTTAACAATTGAAATGTCACATTTGTGGAATTGTCCTTTGATGAAGATGGAGTATTTTTCCCCAACTCTTTTGATTAATTTTTGGTTGACATCTATTTTCGTAGATAATAAAATGGCTACAGAAGCCTGCTTCTTAGTTCCAAGTGATTGAAATTTTTTATCCAGCCTTCACCTTTCACAAATATCTATCCTTGATGTTGAAGTGTGTTTTTTGTATGCAGTGGAAGGATGGATTTTGTTTTTGAGTCCATACTGTTAATTTGTGTCTTCATTGAGGAACTGAGACTATTGATATTGAGAAATATCAGGAATTATGATTATTAATATTTGTTATTTTGTTCTTGTTATTGGTAGTGATGATAGCATGTGAATGAGAGTATGTTTGTGTGTGTGTGTGTGTGTGTGTGTGTTTCCATTTCCCTTCTTTTGTTTTTTGCTGATGTGATATTATTTATTTACTGTGTTTCCACGTGTATAGCTAGCTTCCTTGGGTTGGATTTTTTCTTCTAGTACCTTCTGTAATGCTTGATTTATACATAGATATTGCTTAAATTTGACTTTAACTTGTAATATCTTATTTTCTTCACTTATGGCGATTGAAAATTTTCTGGATATAGTAATTTGGCATGGCATCTGTGGTTACTTAGAGCCTGCATCAATGTGTCCAAGCCCTTATAGATTTTAGAATCTCCACTGATAAGTCAGGTGTAATTTTCATAAGTCTGTCTTTATATGTTACTAGGTTTTTTTCATTTGCAGCTTTTAATATTCTCCTCTGTTCTGTATGTTTATTGATTTGCTTACTATGTGACAAGGGATCTTTCTTTTCTGACCCAATTTATGTGGTGTTTTGCATGCTTCTTTGTGCCTTCATCAGCACCTCCTTTAACTTAGGAAACATTTATTATATAATTTTATTGAAAATATTTTCTGGACATTTGAGCTGGATTTTTTCTCTTTCTTCTATTCCTGTCATTCATAAGTTTGGTCTCTGCATAATGTCAGAGATTTTTTGGTTGTTTTTGCATCAAGTAATTTTTGTATTTAACATTTTTTTGACCGATGTATCCATTTATTCTACTGTATCCCCAGTTCCTGAGATTCTCTCTTTCATCTCTCTATTCTATTGTTGAACCTTGCCTCTGTACTTTTTGTACTGTTTGTAGTCCTAAATTTTTCATTTCTGGAATTTCTTCAGTTTCTGTTTTCTTTATTGTTTCTATTTCCATTTTCAGGTCTTAAACAGTTTTGTTTCCTTCAACTATTTGTTGGTTTATCTTGGTTTTATTTAAGTTGTTTATTGGTTTACTGCAATTGTTTGTGTAATAACACAAACACTAGCTTTCTTGGAGAAATTTATTGATTTCCTCCAATTGTCTGTTTGTTTGTGCTTTCATGAGTTTATTTAAGGTATTTATTTATTTTCTTTTTACGGACCTCTATCATCTCCATATAGTTTGTTTTAAGGACTTTTTCTTGTATTTCTGTTATGTTAGAAAATTTAGGGGGCTGGAGAGATGACTCAGAGATTCAGAGCACTGACTTCTCTTCCAGAAGTCCTGAGATCAATTCCCAGCAACCACATGGTGGCTCACAACCATCTATAATGAGATCTGGTGCCCTATTCTGGCATGCAGTCATATATGCTGTATATATAAAATAAATAAATCTTTTTAAAAAAGAAAATTGAGGGCCTGCTGTGATAGTATAGCTGAGCTCTGTTGGTTCCACGTTGCCCTGACTGTTACTAAGTTCTTATGCTCAGCATCTGGGTTTGGGGTGATTATAAGTCTAGGTGCTGGTTTCTAACATCATCTTGGTTTGACTGGAGTTTTGTTTCTGTGTTTCTCTTTGTTCTTTGGCGTTTCAGAGTATGTGTTGAGTGAGTAGTGCCTTTTGTCCTGGCCTTCTTGGCTGTTGTGTTCAAGGGAGAAGTCTTGGTGGTGTTGGAAGCTGAGGGAAAATAAATGCAGTGGAGCTGATATTAGGGATCCACAAAAGACATGGAGAGGGCAGAGGGAAAATGCCTCTGGTGTTCTACTTCAGTGGTAAGGGCAACTTTTAGAATAAGGTCTAGGGTAAGTGACCATGTCATAGATCTGCAGGCATTTTAACTGGCATTCTGGAAGGTGTAGCAAATAATTGAGCCAGGAGTGTCTACCCATTTGAATGATGTGACTGAGATATGAAGTAAGTAGGGAAGGGTAGGTAGGGATGGTTTTTGGAATCCAGAGGGGACATGGAAAGAGAAAGGAGAAGCTGCAGTTTTGTTTCAGCCCTTGGGATAAGCCTGAGTATTGGGTCTTGGATAATAGTGAGTGGGAAAGTCTGTAGGAAGCCTACATGATCCCATACCCAACGTCTTAATACCGATTCATTAGGTTCCCAGGGATCATTCATTTCCTTATTTCCTTATTTAGGTTTTTGTTGTGGTTAATCTGTGAAAGACTTTCAGTTTGTTGGATAAAAAGTACTGTGCATGTTACTCTGCAAGTATTCTTCTTGGAGGAGTTCAGATACCAGCACCCAAGTTTTTAGGCTTATAACTATTTGATATTCCCAGATCCAGGGGATCTGATATGCTCTTTGTTGTGTCATCTGTACACATGGAAAATATGCTCTTTTACACATACAAATATATACATAAAATATGGCTAGATTTGTTTTCAAAGGCCCTTATGACTTATAAAACAATTAGAGGAAATCAGCTTGCTTTAGGTATAGAATAGAAATCACACAATATTTATTTAAAAAGCTTTTACTTTTCATTTTGTTTGAAAATTTTCCATTTTCTCACTCTCATGCAAACTTACATCCAATCTTCAATCATAGGAAAGAAAATCGTTTCTAAATGATCTAACAGATATCCTTTTCATTACCAACAAAGAATGATATAGCTCTAAGAGCCAAAACTATTTTATACAATGTAGAAATACTAGAATTCAAGGAAGTCTATACAATTTTGGTGGAAGAGTCCTTCTCACCCAACCCATTTTTTTTCCGTTTTTTGAGACAAGATTTTTCTATGTAGTTTTGGTGTATGTCCTGGATCTCACTCTGTAGACCAGTCTGACCTCGAACTCATAGAGATCTTCCTGGCTCTGCCTCTCGAGTGCTGGAATTAAAGGTGTCTTCCACCACTGACCCCATTTTCTATTCTTGGTGAAGGTGAGAACTGAAGTGCACAAGGTAAGTGTTAGTCAGTGTTTTCTTTGATTTGAATTTTCATTAGAATATAATATTTCTTGTTCAAGTGACAATGTTATATTTGTATGTCTGCCTCTCTGTCTTCTTTGTCAATGGTACCATCTATGTTGTGTGATTATTTTTTTATTTTATAATTTAATTTAATTTTACATATCAGTCACTGATTCCCTTGTTCTTCCCCTTTCCATGCCCCCCCCGCCTTCTCCCTAGCCCACCCCACATTCTCATCTCCTCCAAGGCAAAGACTCCCCTGAGGATTGAGTTCAACCTGGTAGATTCAGTCCAGGCAGGTCCAGTCCCCTCCTCCCAGGCTGAGCCAAGTGTCCCTGTATAAGGCCCAGGTTTCAAACAATCAACTCATGCACTGAGTATAGGACTCAGTCCCACTGCCTATAATCTAGTTATATTTGTTTCTCTGGAAAATGATGAACCTTCACCTATTTTTATTTTCTGGAAAACTGATACATTATGTCAGGAGTTTCTTGAGTTTATTGGTTTGGCCACTTTCTGTGAAGAAAAAAATTAAGCTTCCTTTTCTTGCTCCTAGAAACTTGTATTTCCTCATTTTTTAGCATATCTGTGTTTCTAGTTGTTATTATCATT
Source organism: Peromyscus eremicus (assembly GCF_949786415.1). Lineage (NCBI taxonomy): Eukaryota > Metazoa > Chordata > Mammalia > Rodentia > Cricetidae > Peromyscus > Peromyscus eremicus. The sequence continues at coordinate 99,252 of NW_026734463.1, forward strand.
AATATTTGCATTTTAGCTACTTAAGTTATCAGTGTAGTTGATATATTGGTTTTTATTTTTTAAAATCTTAATTAATGTCAATAATTCAGATTCTACATTCCCCTTTGGGAACATCAGTTGAGGATGTTCCCATCAGAGTGGCTGGTTGCTAAGTCTTTGAGAGATTTTGTTGATTGATGATTGATGGATGATGGCCCTTCCACTGAGTGTGCAATATCCCTAAGAAAGTTTGCCTGCACTGGATGAGACAGTAAACTAAGCATTAGACAATGACCAAGTAAGAGAGAAAGCCAGGAAATGAAGATTCCTCATGGTTTTTGCCTTCAGTTGCTAGATTGAATTTCTAACCTGAGTTCCCACAATGATGGATTGTGATCTGGCAGAATGAGCCAAATAGGCACATCCTTTACCTAAGGTGCTTTTGTTTAGACAATTGAATCAGAGCAAGAAAAATTTAAGTTATAACAGAATGTGATAAACCAAAAGTGATTTTATTATTCAAAGATCCTGGGAATGATGACTTTCGGAGGAATGTTAAAGATAACAAAATTTAGATGGCAAAGGACTTAGAAAGCTGTACACAGAGCTTAACTGGTCATTCTTATAATATTTAGAATAAAGTACTGTTGAAGGTACTGTAAACAGTAGCGGTAGAGGACACAGGATTATAGTGGGAATTAAGATAGAGGTCATTTGTATGATATTTTGGCATCTAACCTTTCTTATTATGCCATGTTCCCAAGAAAATGAGTAAGGAAGCATTAAAAAAATAATGGGGCTGATATCTTAGATGGAATAATGACTCTCTTGGATGCCTATTATTTATGATTCATTCCGGATTACAGTGAAAAAATTCAAGAAGTAGATCATAAATATATGAAAAGTCTATGGGTTGTAGAGAAAAGCAGGACTATGTATTTTCAGATGATAGTCAAATGCTGAACAGAGACAAGAATTTCAGGAAGATTATAACCATTATAAAGAAGACCTTTGCTCTACATTGGAAGTCTAGCAAGGTGTCCTAAGGGTAAGAATCCATCCTTCTATGCCATCAGTTAATGGAGGGATTAGGCAAAGTGATTCCCAGTCCCAGGAAGGAGCTTCATACAAACCCTGCTGCAACTCTAATCCAAGCATGGTAGGGGCCATAAGAACTTAGAAGCCAAATTGGGGGGAATCATTGATTGTGAATTGGTTCTAGAAACCAGAATGATACAAAATTTAAGTTCATACATTGTTAGTCTGGGTTTTCAGGTCAGCACTGTTGCAGCCTTGTGTGTTTGGTATGATAAGAGCTCTAGTGAGGATACTGTCTAAGTTCATTGCATGATACTATGAGGATGCAGCCTGCATTGCATTTGGAGACCATAAGATGTTGAGATACTTAAGCTATGAGATATCTTCCATGGAGAGCTGCATATATGCAGAGTAAGTAACCAAAGAGAGAGATGTATGGGAAGTTGTGGGTTGAGAGCCATCTAAGCCCTTTGAAAATGAAGCTTCATGTGTCTGACACAGAACTACTAGATTTGATGGTTGCCCTGCTGAGTTTCAGTCTTCTCTTTATCCAATCTTTCCTCATTATGTCTCAGTGCCTCTCCTTTGGAATGGGAATGGGTTTTCTCTGCCATTTATTTGTTGGAAAGATTTAAATTGTTTTCTGATTTTATAAGATGACACAGTCAAAAATTTGTCTTGAGTGTCAAAAGAGACTTTGAACATTTGAACAATGTAGAGGTGGGGAAGATTCTGAGGATTATTGAGGTGGCTAAATGATCATGGATAATCCTGAGCCTATAGTGACGTGGGTTAGAATCTATTCGACTGTATGAAAAGATCCCAGATAGGATGAGGTTTTTGAACATATGTCTCTTCTTGGCAGCTTCCTTCGGGATGCTTTTAGAACCTTAAGTAGGAAGAACCTCTCTGGATGAAATATCTCATTGGGGGGGGGGTATGATATGTATCTCTATAGCCTTAACTCATTTTTTTTTCTGGTTTCTATTATGTTGTGGTTCAAATGAATCAACCATATTCCTTCTTGTATGACTTTACCACCATTATAGATGGTGTTACTAAATCACATAAGATTCAATTAAACAAAGTAGTATTCAATGCTAAGCCATTTTCTAGCATGATTTTTTTAAATTTTGCTGTTTTTATATTTGTTTCTGATGATACACTTTGTCTGAGTCACCCTGACTGTCCTAAACATAGTTCTATACACCAGCCTGGCCTTAAACTCTGAGATTTACCTGACTCTTTCTTCTACATGGTTACACTAAAGGTTGGCCAACATTCCAGGTTTTTTTATAATAGACATTATTGGATGATTGGCCTGAAGTATACATTTTTGTACATGTCAAACTTATGCTGTTTTTGTGAGCTTTATCCCCAGCTTGAATTTTTAAATTTGGCAGAGGGTATCATTCTCTTTCCCAGGATGGCAATATTCATGACACTAATAGTGCCTGGGTCTTCTGAGTCTTTAAATTACATGTGTATGACATTCCTCTTGCTCATTGTGTTTGTTTTGATTTTTGTAATAATTATGATTCTTTTGCCTGTATACATGGATATGCACCACACATATGTGTGGCCCTAGCAGTAGTCAAAAGAGAGTCTTAGAATCCATGAGCTTGAAATAATGAACAGTTGTGTGATTTCCCCATTTAAGTCCTGGCAATTGAACCCATCTATATGAAGGAACAGCAAAAGCTCTTAAATTCTGAGTCATCTGTCCTGCCCTGTGTTGATTATTTATAGTCAATGGCGATATTGCTTATGTTATCATCTGTCTATTTGTAACTGTTTCAATAAACAGTTCTCTTTAGTAAGATTTTTTGAAACTAAAGTTTAAACTAGAGCAATTCAGGTTTCTGGAAGATGAATACAGAACTGGAGTGAATGCCTAACTCTTTGTAGCAACTTCATTAAAAAAAGTCTCTGAGTTTATCCTATCTTTTTTGTACAATTGATTGATGTTTGCAGTGCAGACAGGTTCTTAATATTTACTCCTTGCTGTCCTGGAACTGATTGCATAGACTAGACTAATACACATATACCTGCCTCTGCTTTCTGAGTTCTGGAATTAAAGGCATGAGCCAACACACTAAGCTTACTCATCTTTTTTTGTAGTTAGTTACTATTCATACAGTTTCTCTGATGTGTACTGAGTACTGCTGATGTGTTTGCTTTTCTCTATATGTCTGTTAATAGGCATTTTTCTTGCAAGGTAATATCTCATTCAAAGCGTTCAGAAAAAAATAGAAGCAAACCTCCTATTCTGTTTCATTCTAAAATAAATTGATTATATTGTTATGTCTGGGTTGTAAAATAAGTGAGGGAAGCACCAGAATTATATGACTATATTGTCAAAGAAGCATGCCTTTACAATGTTATCAGTATCATGCTTTTGTTTTATACATATGCATGGCATACTTATGTATGGCATATTTTAGGATGCCGTGACCTATGATGATGTGCATGTCAACTTCACTCAGGAGGAGTGGGCATTGCTGAATCCTTCCCAGAAGAATCTTTATAAAGATGTGATGCTGGAGACATATATGAACCTCACTGCTATAGGTAAATTTTCCTTCATATTTTAAATTAAGGCAACAACTGTTTCTCGGTTATTGATGCTCTTTAGTAATTCTGATTGAGAATGAGGATGAATGAGGCATGGTTCTAAGGATCACTGAAGATAGTAAGTTAAAATTTGCACAAATTTCTGTAATATTTCATACATTTTCTCATCCTATATTTTAGGATACAATTGGGAAGATCTTGAAGTTGAAGAACATTGTGCAAGTTCTGAACGACATGAAAGGTAATTTTCATGTGAAAGTTGATACAAATGTGCCCCCAGATATATTTTAATGTCTCTTTAAGTTTTAAAGAAATGCAGCAGTGTAAATAATCACAGCTTAAAGTACATTCATGATGTTCATAATCCATATACCTGAAAGGCAGGTAAGTGAATTGTTTTGGCAGGTCATTCTTTTTAGAAGAAAGACAAGCAATCAGCACCTTAACAGAAATCAGCATTGGAATCACAGATCTATCAGAACTGTGCTGTAGAATTGCCAATTCATTTAGATTCATATCACTCAGACTACCAAAGGTATACACATTGAATATATAATAAGTCTATGTCCAAAACATTCTAATAAACAAGTAGTCTATAGTAAAGCTAGTGTTACTCTCTAGTTGTTCTGACTCTGCTATGTTTAATGAAATAGGTTATTAGATTCAAGAGTTAAGGGAGGATTGTAGTGGAGAATGCTTAAAACCCATAGGACATGTCCCTGAGGAACAAAATATCAAACTGTTTGGAGGCATTGTAGAAACCTTGTATTTGTTATTCTTCATTTACTAGGAATATCATATGTCACTCTGGATACAAGCCATATGAACATAGGGATATAGAAAGAAGAAATGTATCCTTGTCCATCTCAAAACAATTATAAGTTGAGTAGTGGTCCCATGTTGAGTAGACTTGCTAAATGTGATTCAAGTGTATATGTAATTGGTTTCCCAACTTAAAAAAGAATACATCAGCAATCAAACTGAAGAAAAGACCTATGAGTAGTGGGAAGATGTAATACTTCTGTCTTCCCTGGTTCACTTTGCAAATATGGTAGGATTCACAGTATAGGAAAATATATGGATGAAATAAGTGGGGTGAAAGTCTGAATTCTTCCAGTTCTTTTCATATATATGAAAAAATCTCCTTGAGAAAAAATATGCCATAAATATGAGTCCTGTAATAAAGGTTCTTACCTTAACAGGCATCTCCAAATGTGGAAAATAATCCTTATTGAAGAGCAAAAACATGAGTCTAAGCAAAGTGATAACACCTTAAGATTTGATTCCTTTTTACATGTACAACAAACTGAAAAATTAATTCTTAGAGAAATAAAGATGTAACAGTGTAATAGTTGTGGTAAAGTTTTACATTTTTAAATTATCCTTGTAGGCATGAAAGAAGGCAAAAGGGAGAGAAACAATATGAATGCAATCAATGTGCTAAAGCCTTTGCACAATATGGTAATCTTAAAAGGCATCAGAAAACACATACTGGAGAGAAACCCTATGAATGTAATCAGTGTGGTAAAGCCTATGTACAGCATGGTCATCTTCAAAGGCACACAAGAACACATACTGGAGAGAAACCCTATAAATGTAATCAGTGTGGTAAAGCCTTTGCTCAAAACAGTGTTCTTCAAATGCATAAAAGAACTCACACTGGAGAGAAACCCTATGAATGTAATCAATGTGGTAAAGCCTTTGCTCAAAACAGTGTTCTTCAATTGCATAAAAGAACCCATAGTGGAGAGAAACCATATGAATGTGATCAATGTACTAAAGCCTTTAGACATCATAGTAGTCTTCAAAGGCATACAAGAACACATACTGGAGAGAAACCATATGAATGTGATCAATGTACTAAAGCTTTTGGACATCATAGTAATCTTCAAAGGCATACAAGAACACATACTGGAGAGAAACCCTATGAATGTAATCAGTGTGGTAAAGCCTTTTTACTTCACAATAATCTTGAAATGCATAGAAAAACACATACTGGAGAGAAACCCTATGAATGTAATCAGTGTGGTAAAGCCTTTGTACATTACAGTCATCTTCAAAGGCACACAAGAACACATACTGGAGAGAAACCTTATGAATGTAATCAGTGTGGTAAAGCCTTTGCTCAAAACAGTGTTCTTCAAATGCATAAAAGAACTCACACTGGAGAGAAACCCTATGAATGTAATCAGTGTGGTAAAGCCTTTGCTCAAAACAGTGTTCTTCAATTGCATAAAAGAACCCATAGTGGAGAGAAACCATATGAATGTGATCAATGTACTAAAGCCTTTAGACATCATAGTAGTCTTCAAAGGCATAAAATAACACATACTGGAGAGAAATCATATGAATGTGATCAGTGTACTTAAGTCTTTGGACATCATAGTAATCTTCAAAGGCATACAAGAACGCATACTGGAGAGAAACCCCATGAATGTAATTAGTGTGGTAAAGGCTTTGTACTTCACAATAATCTTGAAGTGCATAGAAAAACACATACTGGATCTCTTTCTCTTGGGCCAGTGGTGCCGGAAAAATGGGCAAGTGTCAGGGTCTCCGTACTGCCAGGAAGCTCCGCAGCCACCGATGGGACCAGAAGTGGCACAATAAACAATACAAGAAAGCCCACTTGTGCACAGCTCTCAAGGCCAATCTGTTTGGAGGTGCCTCTCATGCCAAAGGAATTGTGCTGGAAAAAGTAGAGGTTGAAGGCAAACAGCCAAATTCTGCCATCAGTTAGTGTGTCAAGGTGCAGCTCATCCAAAATGGCAAGAAGATCACAGCTTTCATGCCCAACGATGGCTGCTTGAACTTCACTGAGGAAAACGATGAAGTTCTGGTTGCTGGATTTGGTCGAAAAGGTCATGCTGTAGGTGATATTCCTGGAGTCCACTTTAAGGTTGTTAAAGTAGCCAATGTGTCCCATTTGGCCCTTTACAAAGGTGAGAAGGAAAGACCAAGATCCTAAATTTTGACAATGGAAATGCAATAATAATAAATTTTCATATTCTGAAAGAAGAAAAAAGAAAGAAGAAAAACACATACTGGAGAGAAACTCTATGAATGTAATCAGTGTGATAAAGCCTTTGTACATTACAGTCATCTTCAAACGGCACACAAGAACACATACTGGAGAGAAACCCTATAAATGTAATCAGTGTGGTAAAGCCTTTGCTCAAAACAGTGTTCTTCAAATGCATAAAAGAACACATACTGGAGAGAAACCCTATGAATGTAATCAGTTTGGTAAAGCCTTTGCTTGCCACAATGTTCTTCAGATGCATAAAAGAACACATAGTGGAGAGAAACCATATGAATGTGATCATTGTACTAAAGCCTTTAGACATCATAGTAATCTTCAAAGGCATACAAGAACACATACTGGAGAAAAACTATATGAATGTGATCAAAGTACTAAAGCATTTGGACATCATAGTAATCATCAAAGGCATACAAGAACACATACTGGAGAGAAACCCTATGAATGTAATCAGTGTGGTAAAGCCTTTGTACAACATGGTTAACTTAAAATGCATAGAAAAACACATACTGGAGAGAAACCCTATGAATGTAATCAGTGTGGTAAAGCCTTTGTACAGCATGGTCATCTTCAAATGCATCGAAGAACACATACTGGAGAGAAACCTTATGATTGTAATCAGTGGTGTAAAGCCTTTGCATAACACAACATTCTTCTGTTGCATAGAAGAACACATAGTGGAGAGAAACCCTAGAAAAGTATTACTATTAGTGTGTAATTGGTGTACAAAGCCTGTGAATATAACTTTACATCTTTAGAATCTATAAAAAAAAACTCATACCAAAGAAATGTGACCATAAAGGATTTGATAAAGGATATAAGATAAAAGATATAAAGGATTTGCTTTCAGTTAAATGAATCAATACATGATTGGGAGTAACTCTGTAAGCCTTCAGATGCCTCAATACCTTTATGACTAGAATTATAAGAGAAAAACATTCTTAAGTAAAAATTAGTTTGAAAAAATCTTTACCAAACACACTTATATTCAGTTACACATGATTATTATGGAGAGAAATATCTCACAGGTGTCAAAATTCTCTTCAAGAATTATGATATCCCTCTGTATTTGGTTTATACCTGCAAATTCACATTATCAAAATGACTACGGATTTAAACAATATGGTAACTCTTTTAGATTTCATACTTCAATTAAATGACATAATGAATCCAGGTGTAAAACTTCATGAACGTGTACTAATTCATTTCTGTTGCTTTGATGTAACATCATGTTAATGTGTACCTATGAAAGTATTGAATTGGGCCTTGGTTCCAAAGCAATACAAGACCAGCATGAAAGTGGCATGGAAACAAGTGTCAGACATAGCAGCTAAAGTAAAACACTAAAAATTCACATTCTCAATCTGCAATGTAAAGCTTAAAGTATAAATGGGAAATGTTATACTCTCAGGCCTACCCCCAGCTGGGCAGCCTTTTCTTAATTTTCCCAAATAATACCACAGACTGAGAATGATTGATTTTTCTGAAATCAAGGCTACATGCTTGCTTTCAGTTAAATGAATTAATACATGATTGGGAGTAACTCTGTAAGCCTTCAGATGCCTCAATACCTTTATGACTAAAATTATAAGAGAAAAACATTCTTAAGTAAAAATTAGTTTGAAGATTTCTTTTAATTTTAATTATGTGATGTCTGTCTGTACTTGTGCATGTGTGTTCTGCTTCTCCAGAAGTTTAGACCCCTGGAACTTCTTGCAGTGGGAATTACTGTAAGTTATCAAAACCCTGATTTTGGTCCTGGGGATGAGCTTGTATTAAGAGATTGGCCGTGTCTCTAGCCCTGTAAATATTTTAGAGCTTTCTTTTGTGTATTATTGATATCAGGAAATAAGGAAAATCTCATACAAGAGAAAAAGTGTATTCATGTAAACATTTGGTAAAAACTTTAGAATCACAGTTGTCTTCATTTTCAAGAAAAAAAAACTAGGAACATCTTGTTTTCATTTCCTTGAATTAAGTAAATTATTCAACATATTCACTAAAGACTGATGTGAAGATCTCATTATGGCTTCTATTTTGCAACTTTTGAGGTATATATTAAAGTGGCTATAGGTAATGTAAGTCTACTTAGTGAAGTTTATTTTGTGGTCCTTATATTCCTTCTGTGTCTTTTGTTCATGTTCTATTGTGCTCTCACTTAGTGAGAGGAATTTATCTGCTGCAATGTATAGAATAATCTCCATCATCTAAGTGGTCTGTTTGTATTTAAATATCAGGCACTATGTGACCATAATTTTCAAGTAAGGGTGTCTGTAAAAGGGTGGTGGGTTTTTCATATTTTTCATAAATTACCTTAAAATGTTGTTTGTTATCCAGCCTGGCTGGGACATCAGTAATTAGTCAAGGATATGTTTGAACTCATAATCCTCATGTTTTGGTCTGCTAAGTACAATTCTATGTATAGATGATGCACGCCCAACATTTTCAGTTTTGTCAAATCATTTTAACAATGTTAATGTTAACATACTTAATAGAGAATATAAAATAAATTATATACCTCACATGTGTATGCTAAGAAACATTGTATTTCCTTGTTATAAAGGTTTTTTTGCATTTTCTCAGGTATTGATAATTTTTTTCTATTTAGAACACTTTCTTCTTTAGCTCACACTTTCCTCACACAATGTAATTGAGAATTGCTTTGATCTTTTAATCCTGACTGTGCTGTTGAGGGTTGTGAAGATAGTTCTGCCATTTCTTCTAGTCTGGGTCTTAACTGGTCAGTGAGAAAGAAAAATAGACCAATGAATGAGTGTCTTCCAAACTCTGGCATTTCTGGAAACTTACAATTGAAGAGGGACCTGTGCAAGAGTTGAGTTTGTTGACCAACTTTGAAGCTGGTAGAGTCACAGTGCAAAAAGGGAGAGGAAGGATAGAGGTTGAGAGATTTCCTACTTCAACAACAGTTGAGATTAGCAATGTGGAATTAGGTTATCAATTTTAGATGCTCTGTAAATGTCCTGATTGGCCATTTCTTTCAGTCCACAGACCAGGGCAATCCAGAACCTGAATAAAGGATTGAACTTATCTTGAAATCAAGTTGCTATAGTTACAATAGTTCAACCAAAATAGATCTGTGTAAAATGTTGTGGCTCTCCCTATCAGGACGTTATTTTTCTGGTTTTAGAAGTATACATTGAGATGAAAGTTTTGAGAAATATTTGATGTGCTGTAATATCAATCCCTAGTGTCTGAAGCACATGGACATAAAGCCTGTTTCAACTTTTCAAAATAATTTTTGAAGTTATAACTATGTCATATTCACATTCTCTTTCCTGTCTCCAAGCCCTTCCATGACCCCTCATTGTTTTCTAATTCATGGCCTTTTTTTTTAAGAATAGTTACACAGTAACTTATACAAGAGTTACTATGTGTTTGTGAACTGTGTTTGGCTGTAGAACTCCCAGATACAAGGCAATGTGTTGGCTACAATGTGTAAAAAGTGTGTAATACAATGTGCACACAAAGAACCCTGTGCTTTGGATGAAGAACAGGATGTGCTATAGGAGAGGGGAAGAATGTCTACTAAAGTACAAACTTTCTTGACTAGAGCCTTGTCTACTGGGCTGGGCAGGCAGAGCTGGAAGGTCTGTGCTTTCTGAATCATTTTATCTCTGCTCTTTCACAAATGTAGCTGTTGATATTCTGACATCAACCTGGGTGACCCTTAGCCAATGAAGGTATCTGGGAAGGGTTATCAATCAGGAGTAGTGGCAGGTAACTTGCAGGTTCTTTCCAGGATTCTCCTCTTCTTCTATTGTAGTGAGTTGTAAGGAAGACCACAGACTATACTATGGGGAGTATAGGGTGCTCAGAACAGGTCTGTTGAGCTGTCATTTCTGCTGGTATTTGAATGTATTTCAAAATAGATTACAATATATATATTACTCAGTGGTAAAAATCAGTTACATCATGAAATTTTAGGCACATCGATGGAACTAGAAAAAAGTCATCCTGAGTGAGGTAACCCAGATCAAAAAAGACAAACACAGTGTGTCCTCACTCATAAGTGGATATTAGAGTTAAAGTGAAGGATAAGCAATTCACAATCCCAGAGAAGCTAGGTAAGAAGAACAACCCTAATGGGACATGCATTGCCCCCTAAAATGTCCCTATTCTACTCAGCTTTCCCTATATTCTCTCCCATTGTTCTTCTCTTCCTCACCTGATCATTCCTGGTCCTGTTCCCATTGACCCACAAAATCAATTCTACTTCCCCATTCTAGGGAAATCTGTGCATCCCTCCCTTCAGCTGTAATTATTACTTAGCCTGTCTGGGTTTGTGGATTGTACTGTGATTAGTCTTTACTTAAAAGGTAATATCCACTTATAAGTGAGTACATAATCATGTGTGTCTCTGTGGTTCTCAGTTGCCACACTCAGGATAATAACAAACTCAGGAAACTAGACCTGAAGAAACCAAATAATCCAAACCTGTGGTGTAAACCTAAACACAGAATTTTCAACAGAGAAATCTAAAATGGCTGAGGAATACTTAAATGGTCAACATCCTTAGCCATCAAGGATGTGCAAGTAAAAACTATTTTGATATTTATGTTATAGTTGTCATAATGGCTAAGATAAATAACATAAGAAACATATCATGCTGGCATGGATGTGGAGTAAGTAAAACACTCCTCCATTGCTTGTGGGAGTACAACCTTATATAGCTTTGAAATAAATATGGTGCTTCCTCAGAAAATTGGGAAATGATGTATCTCAAAACCAAGCTATATTCCCAAAAGATGTTCCTCCATCCTGCCACAAGAACACTTGGTCAACTATGTTCATAGCATATTTATTCATAATAGCCAAAAACTGCTATATCTGTGAAAGATTGTTCCTGGTTTGTGTTTTCATAATTTCACAAATTCCCTGAGATGTTTGTTATTTAGCCTGGTTTGGATATCAAAATTAGTCAGGGATATATTTGAACTCATGATCCTTATGTGTCAGTCTCATAAGTACAATTCCTAGGGTATATGGTATACCTCTAATGTGTGCTGTTTTGTCAACATGTTTCAATAATGTTTGTATTAAAAAGCCTAATAAAAGATGTGTAAAAAACATTAAATACCACATGTTTGTATCCAAAGCATAATTTTCATCTGTTTTGTAGAGATGTAATATTGTAGGATAACCAGCAATGAACTGTCTATTTTGCTGGAGACCTGCTTGGGGAGGGGGTTCAGGTATCAAAGATGATATGTGGAATTAGCAGGGTTCAGAGAGAAGGAGGGGACTGACACGATGTGAGTGTGAAAGGGATGGCTATGAGCAGTGTTTAATTAATAAAAAGACACATTTTATATGCTATAGTTGCATATAGGATTCAACAGGTGAGAAAAGGGCTTGTGAGGTTGTGTGTGGCTTGAAATCATGGGTTGTGGAAACTAGCCTGACCTTGACAATAGGCATCAGCCATATGTTAATGAAAGGACCACAAGTTCCTCCTGCCAAAGATTAGGAGAATGAGTGCTTTAGCAACTGGGAACTTTCGTCAAGCCTGTGAGGGAGTGGACATCCTTATCCAAATACCTGACCTTGGTAAAAGGACTTCTGGGAAGTAGACACTATACCACAAATTTTAATGTTGCTGAATGGACCTGTTCCCCTGATAATGCTCCCCAAATGGAAGGTCCAGATATCTTACTCTTTTTTCCCATTATACCATACCATTCTAACTTCTCTCTATCTATATTAACTGAACTCTTGACCTTAATTGCCTCAGACACTGGATCTGAACAGTAGTCATTTCACCCTTGGCATCAGGTGTGTCTAGTAAATCTTTAATGTTCTGTTCTTGGTGTAATTAAAAGGACACAATGGAATTCCTGGTTCTACAGTGGCAGAGATTTTTGTCCAAAGCATTCTTTTGTTAAGGAAGTCTACCTATACATACATTTTTATCTTTTACCAAAACTTGTCCAACATTTCCCAAAGGGAAAGACATTAATAGTGAGAATCATTAAAAATAAAAGTAAAAAGGTAGCTGGGCAGTGGTGGCACACGCCTTTAATCCCAGCACTTGGGAGGCAGAGCCAGGTGGATCTCTGTGAGTTCGAGGCCAGCCTGGACTACCAAGTGAGTTCCAGAAAAGGTGCAAAGCTACACAGAGAAACCCTGTCTCAAAAAACCAAAAAACAAACAAACAAAAATGTAAAAAGGTGCTGGAAAATTGTGATTAGTCTGTATTATTGAAATGCTGGAAATTTGTAACACATCAATGGCACCATGTGTTCCACTCCAATATTTCACAACATAGCTTAATGTGCTATGTATATGTACATATTATTTGAAATTCCCATGCTTCTTCACATCCGCATTAATTTCCCATTTGGCACTTCATCTTGAAATCCTGCTTTCCAGTGAATTATCCAGAGATGCCAAATAATATAATGGCAATGGGATTTATTAAAATATACAAAACAAAATATACACTAACAAAAGACATTTTTGTGTGTGTGTGTGTGTGTGTGTGTGTGTGTGTGTGTATGTGTGTGTGTGTGTAATGTGATTATGGGTTTTTAGGCTATGACAGATATGAGGAGACCAGAAGGCAACTTTGTGGGACCTACTTTTGTTCTTCTTCATATGGTAATCAAGGTCAAGTCTCAGCCTTGCACAGACTTTTCTCACTTAGTTGTCTCACTGGCCCTCAAATAAAACTAGTTGAAATATTACATCAGTAAAATATTGTCTTCTTTTCAGATTGTAAACATATTGTCATCTAATGATAGAGGAAAACAGGACGATTTGAATAATAGATCCTATTTGCAAATGCAAATAATATACTGCTATCTCTTTTTCTTCATTTTCCTTTTCTTTGAATTTTGTTAGTTTATTTTGAGGATTAAAGTTTTGTCATAACATTTTCTAAAAACCACAATCTAATGTCATAGAATTGTTTAGGTGGGTAAAGTTGGTTGCTACTAAGCCTAAAGACCTCAGTTCAATCTCTGGAAGACTCAAATTACGCCCATAAAATTTTCAGTTATTTCTACACTCTGGCTGAGGCATGTGTACACTCTCAGACTGAAACATACATAAATAATTTTTAAACCCCATATGTGTCATTGAGGTCACTTGCAACTAAATGACTCCCTGGGTTTCATCTTTAGAACTCACCTAGGAAAAGTAGATAATAGACACCTGTAAGTTGTCCTCTCACTGCCTCTCACTCTCACTATATACTTGATTGTACAGTTATATCCACACAAACATAGTTCAAATGTTTTAAATGGATGAAATTAACATAATAAATAACCTAGATATTGAGAATATATGAAGTGATTTGTCAGTTTACATTATTATTACAGAATTTCAGAGGGTATTAGTGTTCATGAGAACATTGATGGTTTCTTTTAAAAACTTTGAGATTTGAAGTAAGCTTGTTTCAAGTAGTGAGTTCCAGGACAGCCAAGTCTATGTGGAGGATTCCTGTCTCAAAATTTCCAAAAAGAAAAAGACATATCTCAAATTATAGAACTTTTTCTATATAATATGACTGGGCACTGATGGGTTTCAACAAATCAAGTTTGTTATCTTTTGTTTTCTGTACTCACACCCAGAGAACTATGTTAATAATAAAATAAGAACCAAAGTAGAGAGTCCATTCACAGAGGGTTAGAAAGCCATTGAATCCTTTGACAAGGACTTTTATCACCTCCAAGTGATAGGAGACAGAGACAGAAGGAGTAATCTGGCAGCTTCACCTACATTTTAATGTTGTATTTGGAAGCTGGAGAGTTTACTGAATAGTCCTACTCCTCTTGGTTGCCCAAGTTTGGTTCCTTGCACCCACATCAGATGGATCAGAACTACCTGTATTTCTAGGTCCAGGAGATCTGCTGCATTCTTTGGGCTCGCTAGGTTACTAGATATACATATAGTGAAAAGACATATATATATATATGTGATTTAATATTTAAAAATTTTTTCTTCATATATATGTTATTTTCAAAAAGAATGAAGTTTAATTTAGATGTATATGTTTTGCCAGTGTGTATATCAAGAAGTTGCCAGGTACCAGTGGGATTCATAAGAGAGGGTCTGATCCCCAATGCCTGTAGTTAGAGATTGTTGTGAACTGTTTTCTGGATTCTGGGAATCAAAGTCAGGCCCTGTGAATGAGCAGCCAGTGCTCTCAAGTGTTGAACCATCTATTCAGCCCCATGAACATGTCATTATAACAGTGAGGTGTGATGGATGATCCTGATGTCATCTTTACCTCAGCTCTGATGACCCAAAAGAAATACAAGATTGATGGCTTCTAAAGCTCACTTAGACATGATTCTTAAAGAAGTTTTCAAGCCCAAATCTCCAAAAAATGAGGGAAGAATACAAAAAATAGCCAGGAGTATAATTGATAATACAAATATTTTTGTGTGTTTTTGTTTTTGTTTTGGTTTTTTTTTTTTTTTTTTTTTTTGGTTTTGTTGAGACAGTGTTTCTCTGTGTAGCTTTTG
The DNA here is from genome assembly GCF_949786415.1 of Peromyscus eremicus. Lineage (NCBI taxonomy): Eukaryota > Metazoa > Chordata > Mammalia > Rodentia > Cricetidae > Peromyscus > Peromyscus eremicus. Next base: position 114,372 of record NW_026734463.1, read on the forward strand.
GAGCCTGTCCTGGAACTCACTTTGTAGACCAAGCTGGCCTTAAAATCACAACGTTCCACCTGCTTCTGCTTCCCGACTGCTAGGATTAAAGGCATGTGCCACCACCGCCTGTCTGACATTACAAGTTTTAAAAAGTATCTGACTGCTGGAAGAAAACCACAAGACTTGAGTTTATCTCCAATTTCAAAAAATGAGCAGCAATGTGAGCCCAAAAGGACAATTGTCAGATGTCCCCATGCTGGAGTTTATACCTCCTGTAAGGAGAGGAGAGGAAATAGCAGACACGAAGACTGACTTGTCTGAATGGGATGATATTCTGCTTTTTTGATGCTTGTAAAACTTTCTGTTAGGAGCCCTGAATGGTAGTGACTCCAGATGACATCTGGCTTGTCAGGAGATCCTGAGACTTAAACAGAAGTCACTAGAAGGTAGGACAATCAGGCATTTTCAAAGAGCTATGGAGTATGGAGGAAGTGTCAGGGAGGGAGCTTCAATCATCAAAGCCCAGGCTCAAATGACAAGAGAGGAATGGTTGGGGTGTACCTGAGGACAAGCTGGCTTCTGTTGTGCTCTTTGTATCCACAGAGTTGTGGTCAATCGGTGCACTCCAGGTCTTCTACTCTTTCCTGTTTTTGACAAGTACATGCAGCTGTCAGTGACAATGTCCTGCAGCCCCAACTTTGTGATTCAAGTTGGGCCTTGAAGCTCCTCAGTCGCCACCCTGTCAATCCCTGTAACCAACATTCCTGATAGAAATAAGGATATCATAAAGAGACATTTATATATCTACCATTGGCTAACAACTAATGAAATAGTGGACCACATGAAATTCTAATTTCACTGGGGTTCTCATTGTGGGATAACACTTGAATCCTCCAGAAGACAATGTGGAAGGGTTTTAATGATGGGAAAAATTAGTTACATGACTTTATTAGATTACCAAGTTTTATATATCTTTTGACTTTTGTCTAAACATCTTAGGACCCCAAGGATGGATTAGTTATCTTATATTTTTTATTGTCCCAAATTAGTCAATTTGAATAAATATTATGTTTTAAATTTTCATTAATAATTTGCTTTATTTCCTTTGCTGTATTTGTTTGTTTGTTTGTTTTGTTTTTTGAGACAGGATTTCTTTATGTAGCTTTGCACATTTCCTGGATCTCGCTCTGTAGACCAGGCTGGCCTCAAACTCACAAAGATATGACTGCCTCTGACTCCTGAGTGCTGGGATTAAAGGTGTGTGCTACCACCGCCTGGCCCCTTTGCTGTTTTGTTTTTTCTTTTTTGTAAAGAGTAGTATTACGTTGATTCCCTGGCTGTCCTGAAACTCACACTATAGATTAGGCTGTTCTAGGACATCAGACAGATCTGTCCACCTTAGCTGCAGAGTGCCTGCATTATAGGTGGGCATGTCACTCACTGGATAACTTTGTTCATTAAATTGGCTTACTGAGGATGAATGGCTGATCCTGCCTAGTTAACATAGCCAAGGCACAGGTTCTGGTCCTATCTCCAGTAACAGAAGAAATTTCCCATGAAATATAGTCTTCCTGCCTTGAAGTCCACTGTCTTCCACTTTGAGAAATTTTATTTTTCTTTATTATTGAGTGTGTTATAACTCATCAATGACCTGGGAAGAGTTCTGTTCTTATTCTGGAGATGGAGAAACCTAGGCTCACAGGGATAGTTTTGAATATAATTAAGTGTAAAACTGTTCTTATTATTCATCCATGATTCCAATTCCTGACTAAATGAAATTGAAGCCACCTAACCAAGCATGCTGGCACAGGCCTGAAATCAAGGTACTTAAATTTGGAGGTAGGAATTTATGGATTTCAAAGTCATGCAAAATAAGAATGGTTATTATGGTAAGGGAGGAGGGCCACAGAACCAAGGGATACTGATTGGCTCAGGACAATGCCCATAGTCTTCCCTGCAACTCCAGAGATTAAGGGCCATTGAACCAGCAATTGTTAGTTGAGGTATTTACCACCTCAAGTTTACTATTCTTGAAAATATTTTCTATTCTTTATAATGTTTCCTGTCCAAAGCACCTAGATTACTTGGGGATTAGACTCTTGGTACTCATTAAATAGTGGAATTCTCCTGCAGGTGGGAGAATTAGCCTAAGGCAGGGATGAGCTCACCAACTGCATGCTCAATACAATGCGTTCATCCTTGAATCCCTATAAACAAAACCAACAGAAAGGGACTGAGCAGGTTTTATTCATATATTTGTGCATACATATTCTCACATGCTTAACAAGGAAGAAATTGGAAGGGAAGAATTTGGGAAGGGGAGAGAACAAAAAGGGAAAATTGATTTAATACATATTAATTAAAATGTATAAAAATAAATTTTAAATAAAGAAGTGGCCTAGGGAGATAGCTTAAAATTTCAAAGCAGAACCGGGCAGTGGTGGCACATGCCTTTAATTCCAGCACTCAGGAGGCAGAGCCAGGAGGATCTCTGTGAGTTCAAGGCCAGCCTGGACTACCAAGTGAGTCCCAGGAAAGGTGCAAAGCTACACAGAGAAACCCTGTCTTGAAAAAAAACCAAAAAAAAAAATTCAAAGCAGAACCAGGTGTTGTTACATAGGACACAGGCTCTCTTATACCTAAACATCTCCTGTAACTCTCTTCTAGCCTCTGCAAGAACTCTTCACAGACTCCTGGAGTCAAACACTCACATACATTTAAAAAAAATAAAGCTTAAAAATGGAATTCTCTGCAATGGTGTCCCAGCCCTGAGACAGACAGCAGGCAGGACTGGTTAAAATGATCTCCTTCCCATCCTGAATGCTTTGCAGACATTCTATAAAATCAACTTTCTACATACACTGAGAGATTCATTCTACCAGTCCTGATCATGGTGAGAAAGTTGAATAATACAGCTTTTTTTTTTTTCACCTGCCCATGGATGAAGATGTGCTGGCTAACAATGGTGCTTATAAATGCATTCTTCTTGGCTCCATTATTCTCTAAGTATTCAACTTTCCATGAAGACTACTCTTTATTTTATTTAATTTGCCAACATTTTGCTCTGAATTTCAGGAATAAAACTCCATAAGCAATGGAACCATCATCCAGCTTTCTGATGGGAGAAAGGCCTAATATCTTGTTTCTGATCTAGGGATCTTGTCAAGCCATCCAACACAGTAGAGCCTGGAGGAGGTACCCACCCCTCTGCAAGCTCAGGTTTAAAGGCAAATGCCATAAGATTATATCATTTATGGGCGCTAGTATGGGTAAAATTTCGATTGGCTCAAGTTTGAGGGGCTTTTCAGAATTTCTGTGTTATCTTACTTTGTAGTTTTAAGCAGTTGTTTTTCAAACTTTATAGACTACCTCTGGCATTGGGGCATTCTGTGGTTAATCAGTTGCTACCAGATAGTCCTTCAAACATCCTGACTTAGAACTTTTGACCATCTCTGGCATTGGGGCATTCTATGGTTAATCAGTTGTTACCAGATGGCTCTTCAAAGGTCCTGACTTTGTCCTGGGACCTATGTTAGCAGCTCTGAGAACTTTGAAACTCAGGCCTGTTCAAAGATGGGGTGAGGAGCTTGCTTGAAATGGTTTTGGTTTGGTTTTTTAGTATGTACAAGCTAGCTAGCCAATTTGTGTCCAGGAGGAAGAAGGGGAAGTGCCTAAGGAGAGCAGGAAGAGAGCAGGGTTTACTTTTGCAGCCAGGGGCAAGTGCTATTGATATACATATCTCTGCTGATCTAGAAATGTCTTTGTCTGGGGTGGAAGGGAGGGACAGGAACTATTGTGCTGTGATTTTAAGCACATTGTAACCCTATGAGATGTGCTCTTGTCACTCAGGTCTCATTAGCTAATCACATTCTCCAGGTGGCCTGCCAGTCAAGTTGTGCAGGGTGCTTCCTGCCACCCCAGGCTTCAGACGTTTCTTTGAAGAAGAGCTGGCACCAGCAGTTTTGTGTGGTGTGGTGTGCTGTGAGTGCTCCTGCAGGGAGCTGAGCAGACAGCTTGGCTGAGCTGGGAAACCATGACATGGTGAGTGAGGGGCTGATGTCTCTAGATGGGGTGGAGCACATGGTGAGGTGGAGGATCCAGTATGGTGGGTCCTCCTCAGGTCTGGGTGGGAACCTGTCTGCAGAATCCCTGTCCTCTTAGGTCCCATGTGGTACTTGACACTCCCTGGATCAAGGGGCAGGCTTCAGAATACCTGTTCTGTTGGCTGAATCTGCTCACAGAATTGAAAGTATGAAGCTGTGCTTAAAGCCATCTTTGAACTTAAACATGCTTTGGTGCACCCATGGAAACCATGATGCCAAACTTGGAGAGTACCTTCTAGTACCTTGTTGAGTGAGGATGAGTATTTTGCATTTTATTTTTATGTGTAAGATCCATTTACAGTTAATTTTGTGGGTGGTTGTAAAAGGCATCTCATGAATTGGGAAGCACGCCACTACTAACGTGTGATGCAGATGAGTAGAATTGGTGATTTAAAGGATTTACTAATGCTTAGATGATAGTAAGTCTCACAAAATATAATTTATTGTAGAGAGGACTGTTTCAAAAAAAAACAAACCAAACAGAGATAAGTATATTCTAGCCAGGCTTGTTAGAGATTGGAACAGTAGTATACACTATTGTTCGCCAGGATTGTCCAGACACTTTTTTCCAAACAATTACTACGGAGCCACTGCTGATTTACAACCAAAAACTAGGCCCAACACTATATAAAATAATGAGATTCTAACAAGCATCTTATTGAGACAAAATAGTGTCAAAACCAACTTTAAGGCTTGGTGTGCCATAAAGTTTCAGTTTTCTTCTTGAGAAAAGCTCATTTTTCTGCCAGAAGGTCAATATGACACCAGGTGACAAGTATTTGAAGAGTAAAACAATGTTGTATTAAGGACTGGATTGATCAAGCAAGGCTTTCATTTAGGCCCTCATACAAGGAAAAGGATCATTCTTGGAAGAGCTATTAACAGCCTGGGGCCTAGGCCTTGGGAGCTTTCCCTAAGTGCCTGATTGATTGACAATAAAACAGAGCTCCTTCCATAGAATCAGGAATATGTTTGGGTGAACTGGTAATGGTCTAGAACCAGGACTTTTATTGTGGAGTTGCTTCAGATCCCACATAGAGCTATGGTTATCAGTCCCAAGAACACTGATGGGCTTACTCTGTAATGATCTTGAAATATCCTGTGTTTTTTTTTCAGCATTGTTTGATTAGCCTCCGCTTGAGTCTGTCCCATTGTATAATAGTTTCTGCTTACTTCCCAGAACTTTTCCATTTCACCACTGGAAGTAGTATCCAAGGTACTATTCTTTTTAAGAAGCTTACATGTCTTGCAATGTAGCTTGTACATGGCTATCTCATGCCAGCTTTTTTTTCTACCTTCCACTTTTCCCATGATTGTCACCCATAGTCAGCTTCAACCTAGCACATTATCACTAAAGAATGACCTACTGTCTCAGGTGTCTGTAATATTTAAGAAAAAAATCCTGGGAGAAATTTTGGTGTCTAACTCACCCATCTGCCCAAATGGCTAGACCTACAGTTGCCTGTCTGTATTTATATTGTTCAAAGTGAAACCTGGAGCATATAGCTAAAAGACACAAGGATGGCAGCATATGTTGAATGTACAATATGTCTAGGTTGTCTCCTCTTTGAGCATTTGCCAGAGATGGATGCATACTATAATTAAAGGTATTTTTCTTTATTAATAGCCTATGTGTGATTTCTCCCTGGGAAGTCATATTAATTCCAGGACAGCTGCATTTTCATCCTGTTTGAAAAATCTAACAAATAATGCTGCTATGAACATAGTTGAGCATGTGTCCTTGTGGTATAAATGAGCACTCCTTGGGAATATGCCCAAGAGTGGTTTAGCTAGGTCTTTAGGGAGATTGATTTCCAGTTTTCTGAGAAAGCACCATACTGGTTTCCAGAGTGTCCGTACAAGTCTGCACTCCCACCAACAGTGTAGGAGTGTTCCCCATGCTCCACATACTCTCCAACATAAGCTGTCTTCAGTGTTTTTGATCTGAGCCACATTTAGTTTTGAAAATGATTCTATGGGCACCAGTGACAGACACTTGAAATGACTTTAAGTGGTATTGTATTGTTCTAATGCTCCCTTTCTTGTATGTAATTCAGTTTTCTTATTTTCATGTGTGTGTGTGTGTGTGTGTGTGTGTGTGTGTGTGTTTGTATGTGTGTGTATGTGTGTGTTTGTGTGTGTATGGGCATGTGTTTGTGTAGACTGTGGCATAGGCTTTAAAACTCTCAATGATCTTCCTTTCTCTGTGTCCAGTTTGCTGGCAATATAAGAATGGACTGCCACTTCCAGCTTGAAAAATAATTTTTATGATCTAAGTTTCCTTTTCTTATGGTGGACAGGGAGGCAAGGAGATGGTGTCAGGACCCCTGGTACTGGAGTTACAGGTATTAGTGACCCTTTAAATGTATTGGGAATGAAAGCTGGATGTTCCAAAAGCATCTTCAGTGCTCTTAACCGGTGATGAATTTTCCTACCTATGTTTTCTATTCTTGATTATGTTTCCCATCCAAGGTAACCCAGTCATGGTTAGACACCAGATGCTGATTAAAATGTGGAATTCTCCAGAGAGAATTAACCTCAGGCAAAGATGAGATCCCTAATTATTTATCTAATACAACATGGTCAACCCATTCTCTCTCTCTCTCTCTCTCTCTCTCTCTCTCTCTCTCTCTCTCTCTCTATATATATATATATATATATATATATATAGATATAAATATAGATATAGATTTAGATATAGATATCCAACAAAAGTAGATGCAGCAGTTTGTATTAATGTATATCATCATTCTTATTCACCAACATCTAATAAGTAATAAGTTGGAAAGTATGTGGGAAGGGGTAGAATGAAAAGATAAAAGGGGAAAGTAATGTAATATCTCTTGCTTATCAATTTATGGAAAGAAATTTTAAATGAAAAGGGGGCTAGATTGACAGCTCAGCAATTAAAAGAACTGGGTGTTTTCATAGAGGACCCATGTTCCATTCCCAAGACCCACCAGGAGCTAACCATTTGTTCTAACTTTAGTTTCAGGCATCTTCTGCCTTCTTCTTGCCTTGTTAGGCACTACACAGAGACACATACAGGCAAAACATTGTATACATAATTTTTTAAAAAGTTAGAAAAAGGAAACAATAAGAGTTTTTACTATGATGTCATAGCCCTTAGCCATGAAACAAGCCAGGGCTTGTTCAAATGAACTCCTACTGGTGTTGCATGGAAGCAGCTGTGCCCCCATGCTAGGCTAGCCTCCTCAGAGGGAAAAGCAGTTTTGTTCTGAGATTGATATAAATCATTATAACCATCTGTCTAGGAGCAAAGTAAACAGTGCTGTTAGGTGACTTTTCCTTGAAGGTTTCTGTATTTGTGTTCTCTATCTTTTGTATCTGTGAGAATTGTGGCAATGGTACAGATATATTTTAGATCAAACATCAAGATTGACAGGTCACTTGGGCCCCAAAACAATCTACATTTTACAAGGTTATTTCCTTGATTTTCAGCTAAGATCTTGTGGTACAAGATGAACATGTCAAAGACATTTCTTTCCATCATTTTTATAATTAATATATGTTTCTGCATAACTTTGAGGTAAGAATATCCATAAATGTCTCTACTTTTACATTGTGATCCTGATCAGAAGTTGATTTGTTAACTGAGCATGCTTAAGAATATGAAAAGTGTTACAGGAACGTGTCCAGGCTTCCTACTCAAAAACCACATGCTTCCTTTGTTTAGGAAAAGCATTGTTTTGAAAATGACTCCCATGTTCTCCTTGCATTCTGCAGTTAGGAAATCTTTCTCATTTTATCTGTCTTGTCTGTGGTAATGGCTAATCTTTTTTTTTGTTTTTTGTTTTGTTGTTGTTTTTTTTTATTTTTTGAGACAGAGTTTCTCTGTGTAGCTTTGTGACTTTCCTGGAACTCACTTTGGAGACCAGGATGGCCTTGAACTCGGAAGAGATCTGCCTGCCTCTGCCTCCTGAGTACTGGGATTAAAGTCCTGTGCCAACATCACCTGGCTGTGATGGCTATTCTTAATAGTCAAGCTGACTACCTATTTTTTTTTTTTTTTGGTTTTTCGAAACAGGGTTTCTCTGTGTAGGTTTATGCCTTTCCTGGAAGACGCTTTGGAGACCAGGCTGGCCGCGAACTCACAGAGATCCTCGTCACTCTGCCTCCCATGTGATGGGATTAAAGGCATGCGCCACCACCAGCTGGCTTGCTGACTACCTTTTTAATTAATTAAAACCCAAAAGATTTGTGTACACCTGTGAGGGATTTTTCTTAAAGGTTTTGAAGTTAAAGACACATCTTTAATCTGGATCATTTTAGGTGATAAGATCCACTTTTAGCTGCTTGGTGGCAGTGCATACCTTTAACCCCAGGAAGCAGAAGCATTTGGATTTTCTGAGTTTGAGGGCAGCTTGCTCAACAGAATGAGTTTCAGGGCAACAACAATAAAACCTTTCTTGAAATCACCAAAAAACCCAATCAACAAAGAATTAGATCCAACTTTAATCTGAGTAGCAACTCTTGGTGTCAGCCTACATATATAAAGGATATTGAAAAAGGAAGTTCTCTTTTTACCTGCTTGCCCTAGCTCTGATTATCAAGTTTTTTAGTTCACTAGCATTAGAGCCTACTTCCTTAAAATTGTGGTGTATACTGAAGCCCAGCTGAGATGTCCAGCCTCATGTAATGAATAACAACTGGACTTTTCAAATTTCCATTGGTGGACAGCCATTGTTAGACTAGCTCTACCACAGCTTGTGAGACATTCTAATAAATCCACTTTGTACACACATGGAGAGATTCATTCTACTAGTCCTGTTTATTAATATTCTGATCCTGGCCCTTGGTAGCACTCAATGTCCTGACATAAAAGCTTGTTCTTAAGGGAAATTTACACCCACTACCCTCTCTCTCTGTCCTGTTTTTCTCCCAGGAAGTGTGAGCACATTTGGATTCCTCACTCTCCCCCACCCACTTTTTCCTTCTTTCTCTTCCCCTTCTCTCTTCCTCCACTAAATAGACCTCTTCACTGAGTGCTGTCTGAATGTCATTTTTGTCTGTAACCAGCAGCAGGGAACCTTGGCTCTCTACCTGCCAGAGACTTCTTTACAAAATTCATAACACGGTTCATGTACAGAAGCTTGAATAATGCAGTGGTTTTGTTGTTTTGTTTTTTCACCTGCCCTAGGAGTATGATATGCTGACTATTAACAGTGCTTGCAAGTATATTCTTCCTAGCTTCATTATACTTTAAATATTCAACTTTCCTTGAAGCCTACCCTTCATTATTATTCATTTGCCAACAGTGTGCTCTGATTTTCAGGAATAAAAATCCTAAAGCAATGAAGCCATTTCTGATGGGAGAAAGACCTATTATCTTGTTTGTGATCCACTTCCTCCATTTCTTTCCTGGTTGTATGAAGTCCCTGTAACAACTAGGTAAAAAGTGGGTTCAGTTCATCTGACCTCAACTTGAAGTCACAAAACAAACATCTCCTTTTTTGTCTTTTAATTTCTCTTTAGTTGTTAATATTCTGGTCACCCTTCCACCTGTGGGACGTGGAATCACTCCACCCCACCTAGTATAGTGGGCTGTACATGCTAGCCACACTGTGTCCAGGATGAAGAAGGAGAAGTGCCTACCAAGAGCAGAAAGACAGCAGGGTCTGCTATTGGATCCAGGGACAAGTGCTATTGAAATGAAAATATTTAGAAAAGGTCTGGGTCTGTGGTGGAAGGCAGGATCAGGAACCATTGTGCTGTGACTTTAAGCACAGTGTAACCCTATGGGAGGTGTTCTTGTCACTCAGGCCTCACTAGCCAATTAGGCCCTCCAGGTGATCTGTCAGTCAGAGTGGTACAGGGTTCTTCCAGCTGCTAGCTTCAAGCTTGACTTTGAAGAGAAACTGGAAGCAACAGTTTTGTGTTGTGTGCTGTGCTGTGTGTGCTGGTGCAGAGAGCTGAACAGACAACCTAGGTGAGCGTGAAAACCACAGCATTGTGAGTAAGGTTCAGGAGCCAGAGTGGTGGGTCCTTCTCAGATCTGGGTGGGAAACTTCAGCCAGAATCCCTGTCCTGTGAGGTCCCATATGGTCCTTGAAACTTCCTATTCCCAGGGCAGGCCTCTGGATAACTTTTCTCTGTGGGCTGAATCTGTTCACATAATTGGGAGTAGGGAGGTGTGTACAGAAACATCTTTGTAGTGAACTTTAACATGCTTTTGGTGCACTCATTGAAAGCAGACCTACTTTGTCCAGTACCTTCTAGAGGTTCAGCACTTTGTACTTAACTTTCATGTGTAAGATCCATTTATAGTTAATTTTGTGGAGGTTGTAAAAGGCATCTCATGTGTTGCGTTGCACTCTACAACTAAGGTGAGAGAGAAGAGTTGAAATGGTGATATAAAGGATTTATTAATTCTTAGGAGATAGTAAGTCTCACAAAATAGAATTTAACTGAGGGAGTACTGCCTGGAAAAAAAAAACCCTGCCAGGCAGTGGTTACGCACACCTTAAATGCCAGGACTCCGAAGGCAGAGCCAGACAGATCTATGTGAGTTTTAGACCAGCCTGGTCTGCATAACAAGATCCAGGATAGGCACCAAAACTACACGGAGAAACCCTGTGTTAAAGAAAAGAAGGAAAATAAAACCACTCAAAGTTAAGAGTATTGTAGCCAGGCCTATTAGTGATTAGGACAATAGGATACACATTTGTTTACCAAGATTGTCCAGAATTTTGGCTGCAACCAAACAATTACAAAGGAGCCACTCCTGATTTACAACAAGCCACCAGGCCTAACACTGTATCAAAGAATGGGACTCTAACAAACTGCTCATTGAGGAATTACAGGGTCATAACCAACCTTAAATCCTCGTATGCCAAAAAATTCTACTTTTCTTCTTAAGAAAAAACAAGGTCTGACATATGGACAATATGACACCAGGTGACAACTATTTGAAAAGTAAAACACTAGCAGTTCAGTGGTGGTGCATGACTTTGCCCAGCACTCACTCAAGAGACAGAGTCAGGTTCATCTCTGTGAGTTTGGGGCCAGCCTGGTCTGAAGAGTTATGTCCAGGACAGGCTCCAAAGCTACACAGTGAAAACCTGTCTCAATGAAAAAAAGAAAGAAAGAAAGAAAGAAAGAAGGAAAGAAAGAAAGAAAGAAAGAAAGAAAGAAAGAAAGAAAGAAAGAAAGAAAGAAAGAAAGAAAGAAAAGAAAAGTAGAACACTCTTATGTTTTTTAGGCCTTCAGGCAGGGATTAGGAAAATTCTTGGGAGAGCTAGTAACAGCCTGGGGCCTAGGCCTTGGGAGCTTTCCCTAAAGGCATAACATATTGACAATAAAACAGAGCTCCTTCCCTAAAACCAGGAATATGCTTTGAAGAGCAGGCAATGGTCTTGAATCAGGGCCTTTGTGGTGGGGTTGCTTCAGATCCCATTAATCCAACTCTTTCACCAAATATGGCTATGGTTATCCATGCACAGATCACTGTGGGCTTAGTCAGTAATATGCTTGAGATACCCTTTTTCCCCTTGTGCAGCATGGTTTGATTAGCCTCCTCTCTGAGTCTGTCCTATTGTATCATACTTTCTGTTGACTTCCTAGAAGTTCCCCATTTCCTTCCATGTTGCCCCTAGAAGTATTATAAAGCTGCTATTCTTCTTAAGATGCATAGTTGACATGAGACATACCTTGTGCAAGAACACCCCACCCCAGCTTTTATCTTTTCTACCTTATATTTGCTTTCTTTCTCATCCCTTGTGATCTTCACCTCAGGACCCTATCACTAAAGAAGGTCCTGATGTTTCACATCACTGGGTACTTAAGTAATAAATTTGGAAATGTCTTTACTGTGTAAGTTTCCCATGTGTACAAGGGGGTAGACTTGCAGTCTTCTGTCCCTATTTAAGTTGTTCAATGTGCAACCTGGAGCCTGAACCTCTATGTCACAAGGTTGATAGAATATGTGGAATGCAAAATTTAATCACAGCAGGATAAGAGCAAGTTAAAACAAAAAATGGAACACCAAAGGTGATTTTGTTGGTACGTAGAACCTGAGAATGTTGTCTTTTGAAAGAATGTGGAGATATCAGGACTTTAGGTGGCAAAAATCATAGAAAGTTTCACAGAAAACATTACTGGCCTGTCTGGATGACCAGGAAGATACAAATGTTAAGAATAATAGCAGAAAGTGGAGATTGAGAGTATAGAATTTCAGTAGGAAATAGACTCAATAAAAATTAAGCAGCCAGGCAGTGAGGGCCCATGCCTTTAATCACAATGCTTGGGAGGCAGAGGCAGGTGTATCTGTGTGAATCTGAGGCCAGCCTGGGCTCCAGAGTGAGTTCCAGGATAGGCTCAGAAGCTACACAGAGAAACCCTGTCTAAAAAAAACAACAAAAAAAACCCCTTAAATTATTAAGCCTGGCTGTGGTTTTGCACACCTTTAATCCCAGCACTTATGAGGCAGAACCAGGTGGATCTCTGTGAGTTTGAGGTCATCCTGGGCTATCTGGTGAGCTCCAAAAAAACAAAAAAGAGGGATGAATGAATGAATGAATGAATGAATAAATAAATAAATAAATAAATAAATAAATAAATAAATAAATAAATAAAGTAAGTAAGTAAGTAAGCTAGAGGCCATTTGTATGATATTTTGACTACAAAATTTTATTTGGCTTTAATTCATGGAAGGATTAAACAAGGTAATTCCTACTCCTAGAAAGCAACTTTATACAAATCCTGCTGCACCTGTGGTCCAAGCATGTCAGTGTCCACTGAATTAAGAAGTCAAGCTTTGCAGGATTACCCATTATCTACTGGTCCTGGAAACAAGAAAGAATCAATATTTAACATCATGGATTCTTAGTCTGGGGTTCAGTTCAGCATTGTTGCAGAATTCTATGTTTAAGAGTCAGAAACCCAGTGAGGAGACTGTGAGAGTCCATTGCATGGAGTTGTGAGGATGAAGCCTGGTGTTGCTGGTTTTTGTTATTTAACTCTTTACTCTTTTGGGGGACTGCCACTGAGCTCTCAAATAAATCATACACAGGGAGGCTTATTCTTTTTTATAAGTGCCTGGCCTTAGTATGGGTTATATCTAGGCAGCTTTTCCTAACTTAAGTTCTCTCATGTACCTTACACGTCTGTGTTTTTGTCTTTCTCTATTCTGTATATCTTTGTTTACTTTTTACTCAATGGTTTGTTGTGTAGCAGGGTGGCTACCCCCTGGTGTCCTCTCTTTTTCTTGCTCCTTCCTTTTTTCTTTTCAGTTTTCTTTTCCAATTTGTTCTCTCTGCCAGACAGCCCTGCCTAACTTTTTCTGCCAAGCTACTGGCTGTTAGGTCAGTTGGTATTTTAGACAGACAAAGTATCACAGCCTCACAGAGTTAAACATATGCAACATACAAGGATACAAGTTACTTTTGTATCTTAAAATAATTGTTCCACAGCATAGACAAATATAACACATCTTAAAATAATATTTTGCAACAGCCTGGATTACATTTTGTGACCACATGATGTTGAGATACCTAAGGTATGGGACATCACCCATGGAGCACTAGCTGCATATATGGAGATGATGTAAAGAGAGAATTATATGAGAAGTTGCATGAATAGGGCCATCTGAGCCTGTTGATAATGAATCCTCATGCATCTGAAATGGAGATAGAGAATTTGATGTCTGTCCTGCTCTATTTCAGTATTGTCTTTGCCTAATCTTCCCTTGATATGTCTCCATTTCTCTATGTTATATTTTAAATGGTTTTCTGTGCCATTGTATTTTGGAAAGCTATAATCTATTTTCTGATTTCACAAATGTCACCATGAAGAGAGCATCTTGTATGTCAGAAGAGGCTTTGAACATTTGAAATAGTGTAGGGGATGTTGCAAACTATGAGGATCATTGAAGTGACTAAATGCATTTTCTTCCTAGATGATCATGAGCCTATAGGTACCTGGTTTAGAACATCTTTGATTGAATGGAAAACCTCTCAGACACAAGGATATATGTGAACATGTGTCTGTCCTTGGTGACTTTCTTTTGATTGCATCTTTAGGGGGAAGAGCCTTTTGGAAGAAAATTCCTCACTAGTTGTGTGATATGCATCTCTATAGCCTCAACTGATTTCCTGTTCTTCGTGTGTACTGAGTTGTGGTTGAAACTAATCAGCCAGCTTCCTTTTATTGTCATGCCTTCACCACCATTACAGATTCTATCTCTGTATCACATAAAGTTAAGTAGAAGCAGTTGCTATTCAGTGCTAAGGCAGTTTGTTAACCTGGTCTTTTAATTATGTTGGTTATTTTGAATACAAGGTTTGTCTGTGTAGCCCTGAGTGTCCTGAAAGGATTTCTGTAAACCATGCTGGCCTGGAACTCACAAATACCCCTGATTCTGGCTCCCAACTCCACAGACTAATGTGGGTAATTAACATTCCTGGCTGTTTTGTTTTTATATTATTGGACGATGGGCCTGGGATGTAGTCTTTGCAAATGTCAAGCATATGCTGTTGTACTGAGCTCCACACATATTATAACATTATACATAGTGAAGAAGTGATAATTATATTTTTAAAGCTTTTTAATAAGCAAATAGTGAATAGTAATGGTAATCTAGTTTGTATACTTGTTGTGATTGTGCTGCTATGAGAGGGGGCAGTTAGAGTCAAGAGTCTACTGTCAGTTATTGTGAAGAAACCTTAATGCCTATACCACAGTATAGGAAAATTTATTAATGCAATGCAGATGTTGAAGCTCTGTCACTTTCCAGTTTTCTTCAAATATATGAATAACCTCATATATCAAAATATTCTGTATATGTGAATCATGTAATAAAGGATCTACCAACACAAGTGTCTTCACAGATGCAAACCAACTCTTAATAAAGTGGAATAAGGTGAGTGTGAACAATGATAAAACTTAATATCTCGTTCTTCTTTACAACTGATCCAAATTGTAAAATTAATTCATACAGATGTAAAGATTAAACAGTGTATTAGATGTGATAATATTTTTAGATGTCCCATAATTTTTGCAGTCATGAACAAAATCAAACTGGAAAGAAACATACTATATACACTCAATGTGTTAAAGATCTTTCACATCCCAGTACTCTTCAAATGTATGAAAAAGAACATACTGGAGAGAAACCCTATGAATACAATCAATGTGGTAAAGCTTTTGAATTTCATAGCCACCTTCAAGAACATAAAAGAAAGGATACTGGAGAAAAACCCTATAAAGGAAATCATGGTGATAAAGCCTTTTCATGTCAAAGTAGTCTTCAAATGCATAAAAAAACTCATATTGGAGAGAAACCCTGTGAATGTAATCCGTGTAGTAAAGCCTATACACAATTCAGAAGTCTTCAAAAGCATACAAGAACCCATTCTGGAGAGATACCCTATGAATGAAATTTGTGTGGTAAAGCCTTCACACAATTCAGTTATCTTCAAAGGCATACAAGAACCCATTCTGGAGAGAAACCCTGTCAATGCAATTTATGTGGTAAAGCCTTTGCACAATACAGTTATCTTCAAAGGCATACAAGAACACATACTGGAGAGAAACCCTATGAATGCAATCAGTGTGGTAAAGCCTTTACAAGTCATAACCATCTTAATAGTCATAAAAGAACACATACTGGAGAGGAACCATATGTTTGCAATCAGTGTGGTAAGGCCTTTGCCCTTCACAGTCATCTTCAAAGGTATAAAAGGCCACCTCCTGGAGATAAACCATATGAGTGTAATCAATGTGGTAAAACCTTTGCATGTACAAAGTTTTTCAAACACATAAAAGAAAACATACTGGAGAGAACCACTATGAATGTGATCAGTGTGGTAAAGCCTTTGTACAGCAAAGTCATCTTAAAGAACATAAAAGAAAGCATACTGGAGAGAAACCCTATGAATGTAATCAATGTGGTAAAGTCTTTTCATGGCACAGTACTTTTCAAATGCATAAAAGAACACATACTGGAGAGAAACCCTGTGAATGTAATCAGTGTGGTAAAACCTTTGCACATCACAGATATCTTCAAAGGCATAAAAGAACACACACTAGAGGCAAGCCAGAGAGAAGTCCAGGCAGCCAGAGAGGAGAGGGGATGGCAGGAGGAGATAAATGGATGACAGACATTTGGCCAAGGTGGCTAGCAACCAGGCCTGAGACCCTGAGCACCTCCCAGAGATGCAGGGCAGAGTTTGTGTGGTCTCCGGAAGTGAGCTGTGGATACTGCTAGGGAGGCTCAGACAAAAGCTAGGGGGTCCCGGGGTGGCCTTGTGCACCACCGTAAGGGCAGGCGGGCTGGCATGGAGGCAGGAAAAGTTCCACACAACCAACCCCATGCAGCCCAGGCTGTACAATGCCCTGCGGAGAGGTCCTCTCCTGCTCCCAGACATGGCGGCCACAGGACCCGGGAGGCTGTGCTTCCCTGAACCCCAAGCCAGCCAGGTGTCGCCTGCCCGGAGACGGTCACCTGGACCCTGCTTCCTCCTCCAGCTCTCCTAGGTCATGGAGCGGGCCAGAAAACCTCTTTGGTCCTGGGGAACCCAGACGGGAGCCCTTCCCTAGGCAGCACGCCTCCATTTCCAGGGTAGCAAAGGGACCTGCTGGCAGAATTGGCAAACTGAATCCACGGGATGGCAGCAGGGCACCGAGAATGCCAAGGGCCAAGGGCGAAGGGTGCTCTCTCTCCGCCCTTCACAAACAAAAAAAAAAAAAAAAAAAAAAGCCAAAGCTCCAAGATGGAGGACAACCATCTAGGCTAGGACTGGACAGACATGCCACTCTAGGGCTGCTGCTAGGGATTCAGTGGTGTGCAGAAGGTGAGGGTGTGGTGTGTAGATGGGGGTAACAGACTTTAACTGGTTCCTCCATTGTAACCTCCATGCACTGCACTTCCCTGACACACTGGGCTTTGTGCCAGCCGCTGAAGGCCCTGCCTGAGGGTATGGTGGGGTGCAGGGAGAGAGGGCAGGTGGTGGAGGTTGTCATGGAGGGGGCCAAGTGGGGAGTGTGTGGATGTGGGGGCAGGCTCACTTGAGAGTCTGAGCCACACCCTAAGGAAGTCCTCCACAAACCACATCTGGACTATAGGGGAGGAGCCAAAGAAACATAATAATGGGGTTGGGGTTCAGGGGCAGAGCATCGCCCCCTAGCTGCCAAACCAGGGTATTCTAACAGCTGCATCCCTGCCCTAGCCCAGGCTTCACCCAGACACACAGACACACACAGACACACACACAAACACACACACACGCACACAGACAAACACACACACACACACACACACACACACACACACACACACACAGCAGCTTTCAGAGATCCAGTGGCTGTCTACATGACTCCACCCACCAGGGTGACCAGTACAGCTTCCAGCATGGCCTTGGGTCTGCTGACCCAAGCTTCCAGGTCAAGGTGGCCCGGCAAGAGTGGCCTCCAAGGCTGTACCCGGTTCTTCTAAGGCAGTGGGATGGAAGGTGTTACACCAAGGGAGACGACCACCCAACTCAATGGGACCCTAGGCCCAGCTCGGGCTTCCCACCTTGCAGAAGGCCGCTCCAGGATGGACACAAGGCAAAAGGGCAGGCAGCTGTGTATGCTTGTAAGGGATGCAGAGTCAGCGGCCTTAGTCCCGTGTCCCAAATCCGATGGTCTAATACTAAGATGGGAGAAGAAGGACTTCCTTCCAAAACCTTGGCCTTGGTAGTGATGAGCATTCAGATGGATGCTGCCCCACATCATGCGAAGCAGGGACCATAAGGCCCGGGACATCCACAACCTTGCCTCAACAGGCAGGGTGTCCAGGTCCCTGAGGTGAAGACAAGAACACATCAAAAGAAGAAACATTGCACCCACCTGCCCTCTTGCCCTACCAAACCCTGGGCCCAGGCCCCCAACTTAACCGTCTCCTAGGCAGCACTAGGCAATCATTCTGACCTACGTCCACCTCTGTCACAATCTCTCTCCTCTTCACAGCCCTCCACCTCCCACCCCTAACCTCCCACCTCCAGACCCTACCCTACAACAAATACCAGGCACCACTCAGGAAACTTCTCTTTCCGTTCTCTAACTTCCCCAGGACCCTGTCAGGCATGGAACTCTCTGTATCCTCTGTGGACACCCACCTACCTGTGGCAGGGCCTAGGAACACACAGGACTCGGCTCTCTCAACAGATTCCAAGTGGACCGAGGACAGGTAACATAGAATCTGAGGGACAAGAAGCAATTCTCACTCTTAACACCAGGATGCCTACAGCACACACCCACCCTGTGTGTCCTTATGGATTTCCCTAAACATTCCAGGTGTCCTCACACAAATTTCTCTCCACGGGCCCAGACCCATGGAACAGAAAAAAGTGTCCACAGACAGAGTGGGTCTGCCCACCAGCCTGCATGAAAAAAAAAAAAACAACAACAAACTAGAGAACACCCAACACCCCACAGTCAGATTCTCATTTGCTCTCGCCTTACTTTCTCTCTCTCTCATTTATCTATGCTCCTCTACCGCCACCTCCACCTCTATCTCTGTCTTTCTCTGTCACTCGCTCCTATGTACAGTCCAATCCCTGGTATCCAGGTTAGCTAGGCCATGTTCAGTAGGGAAATGCTTTTCACTCCTCAACAGGAAGCCTTCCTTCAATGAGCACTGAAAGTCTCCAGAGGCTCTCCTCCACACTGCTGACATCTTCCATGATGAAGCCTAGAAGAAAATCACTCTCCCTGCCACCTGGAGACAAGCCTGTCTATGCTCTTCCAAATCTTCCTCTCTACAAAGCTTCCTGGAGACTTTTGCTGTGGCTAAAAAGGGAGCTTCCTGGTGATGGGGGTGGGTGTGGAGGACCTGACTTCATGGACCTGCCTGTCAGGCCACTTTAAAGGACGGTACTGCCACCTTCCCAATGGTTCCTACACAATGCTCTTACCAACCACGCTCTGGCATGCCCCTGAGCCCCAATCCACACACACGAAGCACCACTCCAAACCTTGTACTCACCTGAGCTGGATCTGAAGGATGGAGCCCTAAAAGGCTTCCCTACATGCAAACCTGTCCTTCCTCTACATCCCAGAGCTGACGACCATAACTCGTACATACTGTGCCTCTCAGGCACTGCTATGACTTCTCACAGTACTGGGCCACAATAATCCCAGGTAAACACACACACACACACACACACACACACAGACACACACAGACACACACATACACAAAAGCGCTCCTGCATGCTTAGCAGTTGTAGGACTCCAGATAGTGCCCTCTGTTAATTTCAGAGCCTTCTCTAAGTATTCTTCCTGCTGAGATGATGTCTGGACATGAGAATGCAGGACAAGGGGCTTTTGGACCTTTGATGGTGGGAGTTCTTCCTGGGTTTAATGCAAATGAAGCTAGGCAGGAGAAGACAGGACTATGTGTGTTCTGAATGACACAGAGGAGGCTTGTCAGGGGAAGCACGGGCTGTGAAACCTGGCCACTATGGTACCTAAGTCCTGCCTGGCCTCTTTGTGAGCACCCCTGAGTCCAAACCCTGTTCTGGATGCTTCTACTGGAATTCACCTTGAGCCACCACACTGCCATACTGGGTACGAACAATCAGGTTGGATAGGATGATGATTGGGGAGTTGAGGGTTCCAGATCCCTTACAGGGATCTGGGGATGTGGCTCTGGAGCTGGAACCTTTTCTAACAGGTCCCAGTGCCTAAATTCAACCTGTAGCACAACTCAAGAAAAAATCCAGTTGTAAAAGAAACAAAAGGCAAGCCAGAGAGAAGTCCAGGCAGCCAGAGAGGAGAGGGGATGGCAGGAGGAGATAAATGGATGACAGACATTTGGCCAAGGTGGCTAGCAACCAGGCCTGAGACCCTGAGCAACTCCCAGAGATGCAGGGCAGAGTTTGTGTGGTCTCCGGAAGTGAGCTGTGGATACTGCTAGGGAGGCTCAGACAAAAGCTAGGGGGTCCCGGGGTGGCCTTGTGCACCACCGTAAGGACAGGCGGGCTGGCACGGAGGCAGGAAAAGTTCCACACAAACACCCCCATGCAGCCCAGGCTGCACAATCCCCTGCGGAGAGGTCCTCTCCTGCTCCCAGACATGGCGGCCACAGGACCCGGGAGGCTGTGCTTCCGTGAACCCGAAGCCAGCCACGTGTCGCCCGCCCGGAGCCGGTCATCTGGACCCTGCTTCCTCCTCCAGCTCTCCTGGGTCATGGAGCAGGCCAGAGAACCGCTTTGGTCCTGGGGGACCCAGGCAGGAGCCCGTCCCTAGGTGGCACGCCTCCATTTCCAGGGTAGCACAGGGACCTGCTGGTGGAATTGGCAAACTGAATCCGAGGGATGGCAGCAGGGCACCGAGAATGCCAAGGGCCAAGGGCGAAGGGTGTTCTCTCTCTGCCCTTCACAAAGCAAAAAAAAAAAAAAGCCAAAGCTCCAAGATGGAGGACAAGCATCTAGGCTAGGACTGGACAGACATGCCACTCTAGGGCTGCTGCTAGGGATTCAGTGGTGTGCAGAAGGTGAGGGTGTGGTGTGTAGATGGGGGTAACAGACTTTAACTGGTTCCTCCATTGTAACCTCCATGCACTGCACTTCCCTGACACACTGGGCTTTGTGCCAGCCGCTGAAGGCCCTGCCTGAGGGTATGGTGGGGTGCAGGGAGAGAGGGCAGGTGGTGGAGGTTGTCATGGAGGGGGCCAAGTGGGGAGTGTGTGGATGTGGGGGCAGGCTCACTTGAGAGTCTGAGCCACACCCTAAGGAAGTCCTCCACAAACCACATATGGACTATAGGGGAGGAGCCAAAGAAACATAATAATGGGTTTGGGGTTCAGGGGCAGAGCATCGCCCCCTAGCTGCCAAACCAGGGTATTCTAACAGCTGCATCCCTGCCCTAGCCCTGCCTTCACCCCAGACACACAGACACACACAGACACACACAGACACACACACACACACACACACACACAAACACACACACACACACACACACACACACACACACACACACACACACAGCAGCTTTCAGAGATCCAGTGGCTGTCTACATGACTCCACCCACCAGGGTGACCAGTACAGCTTCCAGCATGGCCTTGGGTCTGCTGACCCAAGCTTCCAGGTCATGGTGGCCCGGCAAGAGGGCCCTCCAAGGCTGTACCCGGTTCTTCTAAGGCAGTGGGATGGAAGGTGTTACACCAAGGGAGACGACCACCCAACTCAATGGGACCCTAGACCCAGCTCAGGCTTCCCACCTTGCAGAAGGCCGCTCCAGGATGGACACAAGGCAAAAGGGCAGGCAGCTGTGTATGCTTGTAAGGGATGCAGAGTCAGCGGCCTTAGTCCCGTGTCCCAAATCCGATGGTCTAATACTAAGATGGGAGAAGAAGGACTTCCTTCCAAAACCTTGGCCTTGGTAGTGATGAGCGTTCAGATGGATGCTGCCCCACATCATGCGAAGCAGGGACCATAAGGCCCGGGACATCCACAACCTTGCCTCAACAGGCAGGGCGTCCAGGTCCCTGAGGTGAAGACAAGAACACATCAAAAGAAGAAACATTGCACCCACCTGCCCTCTTGCCCTACCAAACCCTGGGCACAGGCCCCCACCTTAACCGTCTCCTAGGCAGCACCAGGCAACCATTCTGACCTACGTCCACCTCTGTCACAATCTCTCTCCTCTTCACAGCCCTCCACCTCCCACCCCTAACCTCCCACCTCCGGACCCTACCCTACACCAAATACCAGGCACCACTCAGGAAACTTCTCTTTCCATTCTTTAACTCCCCCAAGACCCTGTCAGGCATGGAACTCTCTGTATCCTCTGTGGACACCCACCTACCTGTGGCAGGGCCTAGGAACACACAGGACTCGGCTCTCTCAAGAGATTCCAAGTGGACCGAGGACAGGTAACATAGAATCTGAGGGACAAGAAGCAATTCTCACTATTAACACCAGGATGCCTACAGCACACACCACCCTGTGTGTCCTTATGGATTTCCCTAAACATTCCAGGTGTCCTCACACAAATTTCTCTCCACGGGCCCAGACCCATGGAACAGAAAAAAGTGTCCACAGACAGAGTGGGTCTGCCCACCAGCCTGCATGAAAAAAAAAAAAACAACAACAACAAACTAGAGAACGCCCAACACCCCACAGTCAGATTCTCATTTGCTCTCGCCTTACTTTCTTCTCTCTCATTTATCTATGCTCCTCTACCTCCACCTCCACCTCTATGTCTTTCTCTGTCCCTCGCTCCTATGTACAGTCCCATCCCTGGTATCCAGGTTAGCTAGGCCATGTTCAGTAGGGAAATGCTTTTCACTCCTCAACAGGAAGCCTACCTTCAATGAGCTCTGAAAGTCTCCAGAGGCTCTCCTCCACACTGCTGACATCTTCCATGATGAAGCCTAGAAAAAAATCACTCTCCCTGCCACCTGGAGACAAGCCTGTCTATGTTCTTCCAAATCTCCCTCTCTACAAAGCTTCCTGGAGACTTTTGCTGTGGCTAAAAAGGGAGCTTCCTGGTGATGGGGGTGGGTGTGGAGGACCTGACTTCATGGACCTGCCTGTCAGGCCACTTTAAAGGACGGTACTGCCACCTTCCCAATGGTTCCTACACAATGCTCTTACCAACCACGCTCTGGCATGCCCCTGAGCCCCAATCCACACACACGAAGCACCACTCCAAACCTTGTACTCACCTGAGCTGGATCTGAAGGATGGAGCCCTAAAAGGCTTCCCTACATGCAAACCTGTCCTTCCTCTACATCCCAGAGCTGACGACCATAACTCGTACATACTGTGCCTCTCAGGCACTGCTATGACTTCTCACAGTACTGGGCCACAATAATCCCAGGTAAACACACACACACACACACACACACACACACACACACACACACACACTCACACACATTCACACACACACATACACAAAAGCGCTCCTGCATGCTTAGCAGTTGTAGGACTCCAGATAGTGCCCTCTGTTAATTTCAGAGCCTTCTCTAAGTATTCTTCCTGCTGAGATGATGTCTGGACATGAGAATGCAGGACAAGGGGCTTTTGGACCTTTGATGGTGGGAGTTCTTCCTGGGTTTAATGCAAATGAAGCTAGGCAGGAGAAGACAGGACTATGTGTGTTCTGAATGACACAGAGGAGGCTTGTCAGGGGAAGCACGGGCTGTGAAACCTGGCCACTATGGTACCTAAGTCCTGCCTGGCCTCTTTGTGAGCACCCCTGAGTCCAAACCCTGTTCTGGATGCTTCTACTGGAATTCACCTTGAGCCACCACACTGCCATACTGGGTACGAACAATCAGGTTGGATAGGATGATGATTGGGGAGTTGAGGGTTCCAGATCCCTTACAGGGATCTGGGGATGTGGCTCTGGAGCTGGAACCTTTTCTAACAGGTCCCAGTGCCTAAATTCAACCTGTAGCACAACTCAAGAAAAAATCCAGTTGTAAAAGAAACAAAAGGCAAGCCAGAGAGAAGTCCAGGCAGCCAGAGAGGAGAGGGGATGGCAGGAGGAGATAAATGGATGACAGACATTTGGCCAAGGTGGCTAGCAACCAGGCCTGAGACCCTGAGCAACTCCCAGAGATGCAGGGCAGAGTTTGTGTGGTCTCCGGAAGTGAGCTGTGGATACTGCTAGGGAGGCTCAGACAAAAGCTAGGGGGTCCCGGGGTGGCCTTGTGCACCACCGTAAGGACAGGCGGGCTGGCACGGAGGCAGGAAAAGTTTCACACAAACACCCCCATGCAGCCCAGGCTGCACAATCCCCTGCGGAGAGGTCCTCTCCTGCTCCCAGACATGGCGGCCACAGGACCCGGGAGGCTGTGCTTCCGTGAACCCGAAGCCAGCCACGTGTCGCCCGCCCGGAGCCGGTCATCTGGACCCTGCTTCCTCCTCCAGCTCTCCTGGGTCATGGAGCGGGCCAGAGAACCGCTTTGGTCCTGGGGGACCCAGGCAGGAGCCCTTCCCTAGGCGGCACGCCTCCATTTCCAGGGTAGCACAGGGACCTGCTGGTGGAATTGGCAAACTGAATCCGAGGGATGGCAGCAGGGCACCGAGAATGCCAAGGGCCAAGGGTGAAGGGTGCTCTCTCTCCGCCCTTCACAAAGCAAAAAAAAAAAAAAAAAAAAAAAGCCAAAGCTCCAAGATGGAGGACAACCATCTAGGCTAGGACTGGACAGACATGCCACTCTAGGGCTGCTGCTAGGGATTCAGTGGTGTGCAGAAGGTGAGGGTGTGGTGTGTAGATGGGGGTAACAGACTTTAACTGGTTCCTCCATTGTAACCTCCATGCACTGCACTTCCCTGACACACTGGGCTTTGTGCCAGCCGCTGAAGGCCCTGCCTGAGGGTATGGTGGGGTGCAGGGAGAGAGGGCAGGTGGTGCAGCGTGTCATGGAGGGGGCCGAAAGGGGAGTGTGTGGATGTGGGGGCAGGCTCACTTGAGAGTCTGAGCCACACCCTAAGGAAGTCCTCCACAAACCACATCTGGACTATAGGGGAGGAGCCAAAGAAACATAATAATGGGTTTGGGTTTCAGGGGCAGAGCATCGCCCCTAGCTGCCAAACCAGGGTATTGTAACAGCTGCATCCCTGCACTAGCCCAGCCTTCACCCCAGACACACAGACACACATACAGACACATACACACACACAGACACAAACACAGACACACACACACACACACACACACACACACACACACACACACACACAGCAGCTTTCAGAGATCCAGTGGCTGTCTACATGACTCCACCCACCAGGGTGACTAGTACAGCTTCCAGCATGGCCTTGGGTCTGCTGACCCAAACTTCCAGGTCAAGGTGGCCCGGCAAGAGGGGCCTCCAAGGCTGTACCCGGTTCTTCTAAGGCAGTGGGATGGAAGGTGTTATACCAAGGGAGACGACCACCCAACTCAATGGGACCCTAGACCCAGCTCGGGCTTCCCACCTTGCAGAAGGCCGCTCCAGGATGGACACAAGGCAAAAGGGCAGGCAGCTGTGTATGCTTGTAAGAGATGCAGAGTCAGCGGCCTTAGTCCCGTGTCCCAAATCCGATGGTCTAATACTAAGATGGGAGAAGAAGGACTTCCTTCCAAAACCTTGGCCTTGGTAGTGATGAGCGTTCAGATGGATGCTGCCCCACATCATGCGAAGCAGGGACCATAAGGCCCGGGACATCCACAACCTTGCCTCAACAGGCAGGGCGTCCAGGTCCCTGAGGTGAAGACAAGAACACATCAAAAGAAGAAACATTGCACCCACCTGCCCTCTTGCCCTACCAAACCCTGGGCCCAGGCCCCCACCTTAACCGTCTCCTAGGCAGCACCAGGCAACCATTCTGACCTACGTCCACCTCTGTCACAATCTCTCTCCTCTGCACAGCCCTCCACCTCCCACCCCTAACCTCCCACCTCCCGACCCTACCCTACACCAAATACCAGGCACCACTCAGGAAACTTCTCTTTCCGTTCTCTAACTTCCCCAAGACCCTGTCAGGCATGGAACTCTCTGTATCCTCTGTGGACACCCACCTACCTGTGGCAGGGCCTAGGAACACACAGGACTCGGCTCTCTCAACAGATTCCAAGTGGACCGAGGACAGGTAATATAGAATCTGAGGGACAAGAAGCAATTCTCACTCTTAACACCAGGATGCCTACAGCACACACCACCCTGTGTGTCCTTATGGATTTCCCTAAACATTCCAGGTGTCCTCACACAAATTTCTCTCCACGGGCCCAGACCCATGGAACAGAAAAAAGTGTCCACAGACAGAGTGGGTCTGCCCACCAGCCTGCATGAAAAAAAAAAAAAAAAAAAAACACCAACAAACTCGAGAACACCCAACACCCCACAGGCAGATTCTCATTTGCTCTCGCCTTACTTTCTCTCTCTCTCATTTATCTATGCTCCTCTACCTCCACCTCCACCTCTATCTCTGTCTTTCTCTGTCCCTCGCTCCTATGTACAGTCCCATGCCTGGTATCCAGGTTAGCTAGGCCATGTTCAGTAGGGAAATGCTTTTCACTCCTCAACAGGAAGCCTTCCTTCAATGAGCACTGAAAGTCTCCAGAGGCTCTCCTCCACACTGCTGACATCTTCCATGATGAAGCCTAGAAGAAAATCACTCTCCCTGCCACCTGGAGACAAGCCTGTCTATGCTCTTCCAAATCTCCCTCTCTACAAAGTTTCCTGGAGACTTTTGCTGTGGCTAAAAAGGGAGATTCCTGGTGATGGGGGTGGGTGTGGAGGACCTGACTTCATGGACCTGCCTGTCAGGCCACTTTAAAGGACGGTACTGCCACCTTCCCAATGGTTCCTACACAATGCTCTTACCAACCACGCTCTGGCATGCCCCTGAGCCTTAATCCACACACACGAAGCACCACTCCAAAACTTGTATTCACCTGAGCTGGATATGAAGGATGGAGCCCTAAAAGGCTTCCCTACATGCAAACCTGTCCTTCCTCTACATCCCAGAGCTGACGACCATAACTCGTACATGCTGTGCCTCTCAGGCACTGCTATGACTTCTCACAGTACTGGGCCACAATAATCCCAGGTATAAACACACAAACACACACACACACACACACACATACACAAAAGCGTTCCTGCATGCTTAGCAGTTGTAGGACTCCAGATAGTGCCCTCTGTTAATTTCAGAGCCTTCTCTAAGTATTCTTCCTGCTGAGATGATGTCTGGACATGAGAATGCAGCACAAGGGGCTTTTGGACCTTTGATGGTGGGAGTTCTTCCTGGGTTTAATGCAAATGAAGCTAGACAGGAGAAGACAGGACTATGTGTGTCCTGAATGACACAGAGGAGGCTTGTCAGGGGAAGCACGGGCTGTGAAACCTGGCCACTATGGAACCTAAGTCCTGCCTGGCCTCTTTGTGAGCACCCCTGAGTCCAAACACTGTTCTGGATGCTTCTACTGGAATTCACCTTGAGCCACCACACTGCCATACTGGGTACGAACAATCAGGTTGGATAGGATGATGATTGGGGGGTTGAGGGTTCCAGATCCCTTACAGGGATCTGGGGATGTGGCTCTGGAGCTGGAACCTTTTCTAACAGGTCCCAGTGCCTAAATTCAACCTGTAGCACAACTCAAGAGAAAATCCAGTTGTAAAAGAAACAAAAGGCAAGCCAGAGAGAAGTCCAGGCAGCCAGAGAGGAGAGGGGATGGCAGGAGGAGATAAATGGATGACAGACATTTGGCCAAGGTGGCTAGCAACCAGGCCTGAGACCCTGAGCACCTCCCAGAGATGCAGGGCAGAGTTTGTGTGGTCTCCGGAAGTGAGCTGTGGATACTGCTAGGGAGGCTCAGACAAAAGCTAGGGGGTCCCGGGGTGGCCTTGTGCACCACCATAAGGGCAGGCGGGCTGGCACGAAGGCAGGAAAATTTCCACACAACCACCCCCATGCAGCCCAGGCTGCACAATCCCCTGCGGAGAGGTCCTCTCCTGCTCCCAGACATGGCGGCCACAGGACCCGGGAGGCTGTGCTTCCATGAACCCCAAGCCAGCCAAGTGTCGCCCGCCCGGAGCCGGTCATCTGGACCCTGCTTCCTCCTCCAGCTCTCCTGGGTCATGGAGCGGGCCAGAGAACCGCTTTGGTCCTGGGGGACCCAGGCGGGAGCTCTTCCCTAGGCGGCATGCCTCCATTTCCAGGGTAGCACAGGGACCTGCTGGCGGAATTGGCAAACTGAATCCACAGGATGTCAGCAGGGCACTGAGAATGCCAAGGGCTAAGGGTGAAGGGTGCTCTCTCTTCGCCCTTCACACAGAAAAAAAAAAAAATGAAAAAAAAAAGCCAAAGCTCCAAGATGGAGGACAACCATCTAGGCTAGGACTGGACAGACATGCCACTCTAGGGCTGCTGCTAGGGATTCAGTGGTGTGCAGAAGGTGAGGGTGTGGTGTGTAGATGGGGGTAACAGACTTTAACTGGTTCCTCCATTGTAACCTCCATGCACTGAACTTCCCTGACACACTGGGCTTTGTGCCAGCCCCTGAAGGCCCTGCCTGAGGGTATGGTGGGGTGCAGGGAGAGAGGGCAGGTGGTGGAGCGTGTCATGGAGAGGGCCAAGTGGGGAGTGTGTGGATGTGGAGGCAGGCTCACTTGAGAGTCTGAGCCACACCCTAAGGAAGTCCTCCACAAACCACATCTGGACTATAGGGGAGGAGCCAAAGAAACATAATAATGGGGTTGGGGTTCAGGGGCAGAGCATCACCCCCTAGCTGCCAAACCAGGGTATTCTAACAGCTGCATCCCTGCCCTAGCCCAGCCTTCACCCCAGACACACAGACACACACAGACACACACACAGACACACACACACACAGCAGCTTTCAGAGATCCAGTGGCTGTCTACATGACTCCAGCCACCAGGGTGACCAGTACAGCTTCCAGCATGGCCTTGGGTCTGCTGACCCAAGCTTCCAGGTCAAGGTGGCCCGGCAAGAGGGGCCTCCAAGGCTGTACCCGGTTCTTCTAAGGCAGTGGGATGGAAGGTGTTACACCAAGGGAGACGACCACCCAACTCAATGGGACCCTAGACCCAGCTCGGGCTTCCCACCTTGCAGAAGGCCACTCCAGGATGGACACAAGGCAAAAGGGCAGGCAGCTGTGTATGCTTGTAAGAGATGCAGAGTCAGCGGCCTTAGTCCCGTGTCCCAAATCCGATGGTCTAATACTAAGATGGGAGAAGAAGGACTTCCTTCCAAAACCTTGGCCTTGGTAGTGATGAGCGTTCAGATGGATGCTGCCCCACATCATGCGAAGCAGGGACCATAAGGCCCGGGACATCCACAACCTTGCCTCAACAGGCAGGGCGTCCAGGTCCCTGAGGTGAAGACAAGAACACATCAAAAGAAGAAACATTGCACCCACCTGCCCTCTTGCCCTACCAAACCCTGGGCCCAGGCCCCCACCTTAACCATCTCCTAGGCAGCACCAGGCAACCATTCTGACCTACGTCCACCTCTGTCACAATCTCTCTCCTCTGCACAGCCCTCCACCTCCCACCCCTAACCTCCCACCTCCCGACCCTACCCTACACCAAATACCAGGCACCACTCAGGAAACTTCTCTTTCCGTTCTCTAACTTCCCCAAGACCCTGTCAGGCATGGAACTCTCTGTATCCTCTGTGGACACCCACATACCTGTGGCAGGGCCTAGGAACACACAGGACTCGGCTCTCTCAACAGATTCCAAGTGGACCGAGGACAGGCAACATAGAATCTGAGGGACAAGAAGCAATTCTCACTCTTAACACCAGGATGCCTACAGCACACACCCACCCTGTGTGTCCTTATGGATTTCCCTAAACATTCCAGGTGTCCTCACACAAATTTCTCTCCACGGGCCCAGACCCATGGAACAGAAAAAAGTGTCCACAGACAGAGTGGGTCTGCCCACCAGCCTGCATGAAAAAAAAAACAAAAACAAAAAACAAAAAAAAAACACCAACAAACTAGAGAACACTCAACACCCCACAGGCAGATTCTCATTTGCTCTCGCCTTACTTTCTCTCTCTCTCATTTATCTATCCTCCTCTATCTCCACCTCCACCTCTATCTCTGTCTTTCTCTGTCCCTCGCTTCTATGTACAGTCCCATCCTTGGTATCCCGGTTAGCTAGGCCATGTTCAGTAGGGAAATGCTTTTCACTCCTCAACAGGAAGCCTTCCTTCAATGAGCACTGAAAGTCTCCAGAGGCTCTCCTCCACACTGCTGACATCTTCCATGATGAAGCCTAGAAGAAAATCACTCTCCCTGCCACCTGGAGACAAGCCTGTCTATGCTCTTCCAAATCTCCCTCTCTACAAAGCTTCCTGGAGACTTTTGCTGTGGCTAAAAAGGGAGATTCCTGGTGATGGGGGTGGGTGTGGAGGACCTGACTTCATGGACCTGCCTGTCAGGCCACTTTAAAGGACGGTACTGCCACCTTCCCAATGGTTCCTACACAATGCTCTTACCAACCACGCTCTGGCATGCCCCTGAGCCCTAATCCACACACACGAAGCACCACTCCAAACCTTGTACTCACCTGAGCTGGATCTGAAGGATGGAGCCCTAAAAGGCTTCCCTACATGCAAACCTGTCCTTCCTCTACATCCCAGAGCTGACCACCATAACTCGTACATGCTGTGCCTCTCAGGCACTGCTATGACTTCTCACAGGACTGGGCCACAATAATCCCAGGTATACACACACAAACACACACACACACACATACACAAAAGCGTTCCTGCATGCTTAGCAGTTGTAGGACTCCAGATAGTGCCCTCTGTTAATTTCAGAGCCTTCTCTAAGTATTCTTCCTGCTGAGATGATGTCTGGACATGAGAATGCAGGACAAGGGGCTTTTGGACCTTTGATGGTGGGAGTTCTTCCTGGGTTTAATGCAAATGAAGCTAGGCAGGAGAAGACAGGACTATGTGTGTCCTGAATGACACAGAGGAGGCTTGTCACGGGAAGCATGGGCTGTGAAACCTGGCCACTATGGTACCTAAGTCCTGCCTGGCCTCTTTGTGAGCACCCCTGAGTCCAAACTCTGTTCTGGATGCTTCTACTGGAATTCACCTTGAGCCACCACACTGCCATACTGGGTACGAACAAACAGGTTGGATAGGATGATGATTGGGGGGTTGAGTGTTCCAGATCCCTTACAGGGATCTGGGGATGTGGCTCTGGAGCTGGAACCTTTTCTAACAGGTCCCAGTGCATAAATTCAACCTGTAGCACAACTCAAGAGAAAATCCAGTTGTAAAAGAAACAAAAGGCAAGCCAGAGAGAAGTCCAGGCAGCCAGAGAGGAGAGGGGATGGCAGGAGGAGATAAATGGATGACAGACATTTGGCCAAGGTGGCTAGCAACCAGGCCTGAGACCCTGAGCACCTCCCAGAGATGCAGGGCAGAGTTTGTGTGGTCTCCGGAAGTGAGCTGTGGATACTGCTAGGGAGGCTCAGACAAAAGCTAGGGAGTCCCGGGGTGGCCTTGTGCACCACCATAAGGGCAGGCGGGCTGGCACGGAGGCAGGAAAAGTTCCACACAACCACCCCCATGCAGCCCAGGCTGCACAATGCACTGCGGAGAGGTCCTCTCCTGCTCCCAGACATGGCGGCCACAGGACCCGGGAGGCTGTGCTTCCGTGAACCCCAAGCCAGCCAAGTGTCGCCCGCCTGGAGCCAGTCACCTGGACCCTGCTTCCTCCTCCAGCTCTCCTGGGTCATGGAATGGGCCAGAGAACCGCTTTGGTCCTGGGGGACCAAGGCGGGAGCCCTTCCATAGGCGGCATGCCTCCATTTCCAGGGTAGCACAGGGACCTGCTGGCAGAATTGGCAAACTGAATCCGCGGGATGGCAGCAAGGCTCTGAGAATGCCAAGGGCCAAGGGCGAAGGGTGCTCTCTCTCCGCCCTTCACAAAGCAAAAAAAAAAAAAAATAAATAAAAAAAATAAAAGCCCAAGCTCCAAGATGGAGGACAAGCATCTAGGCTAGGACTGGACAGACATGCCACTCTAGGGCTGCTGCTAGGGATTCAGTGGTGTGCAGAAGGTGAGGGTGTGGTGTGTAGATGGGGGTAACAGACTTTAACTGGTTCCTCCATTGTAACCTCCATGCACTGTACTTCCCTGACACACTCGGCTTTGTGCCAGCCCCTGAAGGCCCTGCCTGAGGGTATGGTGGGGTGCAAGGAGAGAGGGCAGGTGGTGGAGGGTGTCATGGAGGGGGCCAAGTGGGGAGTGTGTGGATGTGGGGGCAGGCTCACTTGAGAGTCTGAGCCACACCCTAAGGAAGTCCTCCACAAACCACATCTGGACTATAGGGGAGGAGCCAAAGAAACATAATAATGGGGTTGGGGTTCAGGGGCAGAGCATCGCCCCCTAGCTGCCAAACCAGGGTATTCTAACAGCTGCATCCCTGCCCTAGCCCAGCCTTCACCCCAGACACACAGACACAGACACACACACAGACACACACACACACAGCAGCTTTCAGAGATCCAGTGGCTGTCTACATGACTCCAGCCACCAGGGTGACCAGTACAGCTCCCAGCATGGCCTTGGGTCTGCTGACCCAAGCTTCCAGGTCAAGGTGGCCCGGCAAGAGTGGCCTCCAAGGCTGTACCCGGTTCTTCTAAGGCAGTGGGATGGAAGGTGTTACACCAAGGGAGACGACCACCCAACTCAATGGGACCCTAGACCCAGCTCGGGCTTCCCACCTTGCAGAAGGCCGCTCCAGGATGGACACAAGGCAAAAGGGCAGGCAGCTGTGTATGCTTGTAAGAGATGCAGAGTCAGCGGCCTTAGTCCCGTGTCCCAAATCCGATGGTCTAATACTAAGATGGGAGAAGAAGGACTTCCTTCCAAAACCTTGGCCTTGGTAGTGATGAGCGTTCAGATGGATGCTGCCCCACATCATGCGAAGCAGGGACCATAAGGCCCGGGACATCCACAACCTTGCCTCAACAGGCAGGGCGTCCAGGTCCCTGAGGTGAAGACAAGAACACATCAAAAGAAGAAACATTGCACCCACCTGGCCTCTTGCCCTACCAAACCCTGGGCCCAGGCCCCCACCTTAACCGTCTCCTAGGCAGCACCAGGCAACCATTCTGACCTACGTCCACCTCTGTCACAATCTCTCTCCTCTGCACAGCCCTCCACCTCCCACCCCTAACCTCCCACCTCCCGACCCTACCCTACACCAAATACCACCTCAGGAAACTTCTCTTTCCGTTCTCTAACTTCCCCAAGACCCTGTCAGGCATGGAACTCTCTGTATCCTCTGTGGACACCCACCTACCTGTGGCAGGGCCTAGGAAAACACAGGACTCGGCTCTCTCAAGAGATTCCAAGTGGACCGAGGACAGGTAACATAGAATCTGAGGGACAAGAAGCAATTCTCACTCTTAACACCAGGATGCCTACAGCACACACCCACCCTGTGTGTCCTTATGGATTTCCCTAAACATTCCAGGTGTCCTCACACAAATTTCTCTCCACGGGCCCAGACCCATGGAACAGAAAAAAGTGTCCACAGACAGAGTGGGTCTGCCCACCAGCCTGCATGAAAAAAAAAACAAAAACAAAAAACAAAAAAAAAACACCAACAAACTAGAGAACACTCAACACCCCACAGGCAGATTCTCATTTGCTCTCGCCTTACTTTCTCTCTCTCTCATTTATCTATCCTCCTCTATCTCCACCTCCACCTCTATCTCTGTCTTTCTCTGTCCCTCGCTTCTATGTACAGTCCCATCCTTGGTATCCCGGTTAGCTAGGCCATGTTCAGTAGGGAAATGCTTTTCACTCCTCAACAGGAAGCCTTCCTTCAATGAGCACTGAAAGTCTCCAGAGGCTCTCCTCCACACTGCTGACATCTTCCATGATGAAGCCTAGAAGAAAATCACTCTCCCTGCCACCTGGAGACAAGCCTGTCTATGCTCTTCCAAATCTCCCTCTCTACAAAGCTTCCTGGAGACTTTTGCTGTGGCTAAAAAGGGAGATTCCTGGTGATGGGGGTGGGTGTGGAGGACCTGACTTCATGGACCTGCCTGTCAGGCCACTTTAAAGGACGGTACTGCCACCTTCCCAATGGTTCCTACACAATGCTCTTACCAACCACGCTCTGGCATGCCCCTGAGCCCTAATCCACACACACGAAGCACCACTCCAAACCTTGTACTCACCTGAGCTGGATCTGAAGGATGGAGCCCTAAAAGGCTTCCCTACATGCAAACCTGTCCTTCCTCTACATCCCAGAGCTGACCACCATAACTCGTACATGCTGTGCCTCTCAGGCACTGCTATGACTTCTCACAGGACTGGGCCACAATAATCCCAGGTATACACACACAAACACACACACACACACATACACAAAAGCGTTCCTGCATGCTTAGCAGTTGTAGGACTCCAGATAGTGCCCTCTGTTAATTTCAGAGCCTTCTCTAAGTATTCTTCCTGCTGAGATGATGTCTGGACATGAGAATGCAGGACAAGGGGCTTTTGGACCTTTGATGGTGGGAGTTCTTCCTGGGTTTAATGCAAATGAAGCTAGGCAGGAGAAGACAGGACTATGTGTGTCCTGAATGACACAGAGGAGGCTTGTCACGGGAAGCATGGGCTGTGAAACCTGGCCACTATGGTACCTAAGTCCTGCCTGGCCTCTTTGTGAGCACCCCTGAGTCCAAACTCTGTTCTGGATGCTTCTACTGGAATTCACCTTGAGCCACCACACTGCCATACTGGGTACGAACAAACAGGTTGGATAGGATGATGATTGGGGGGTTGAGTGTTCCAGATCCCTTACAGGGATCTGGGGATGTGGCTCTGGAGCTGGAACCTTTTCTAACAGGTCCCAGTGCATAAATTCAACCTGTAGCACAACTCAAGAGAAAATCCAGTTGTAAAAGAAACAAAAGGCAAGCCAGAGAGAAGTCCAGGCAGCCAGAGAGGAGAGGGGATGGCAGGAGGAGATAAATGGATGACAGACATTTGGCCAAGGTGGCTAGCAACCAGGCCTGAGACCCTGAGCACCTCCCAGAGATGCAGGGCAGAGTTTGTGTGGTCTCCGGAAGTGAGCTGTGGATACTGCTAGGGAGGCTCAGACAAAAGCTAGGGAGTCCCGGGGTGGCCTTGTGCACCACCATAAGGGCAGGCGGGCTGGCACGGAGGCAGGAAAAGTTCCACACAACCACCCCCATGCAGCCCAGGCTGCACAATGCACTGCGGAGAGGTCCTCTCCTGCTCCCAGACATGGCGGCCACAGGACCCGGGAGGCTGTGCTTCCGTGAACCCCAAGCCAGCCAAGTGTCGCCCGCCTGGAGCCAGTCACCTGGACCCTGCTTCCTCCTCCAGCTCTCCTGGGTCATGGAATGGGCCAGAGAACCGCTTTGGTCCTGGGGGACCAAGGCGGGAGCCCTTCCATAGGCGGCATGCCTCCATTTCCAGGGTAGCACAGGGACCTGCTGGCAGAATTGGCAAACTGAATCCGCGGGATGGCAGCAAGGCTCTGAGAATGCCAAGGGCCAAGGGCGAAGGGTGCTCTCTCTCCGCCCTTCACAAAGCAAAAAAAAAAAAAAATAAATAAAAAAAATAAAAGCCCAAGCTCCAAGATGGAGGACAAGCATCTAGGCTAGGACTGGACAGACATGCCACTCTAGGGCTGCTGCTAGGGATTCAGTGGTGTGCAGAAGGTGAGGGTGTGGTGTGTAGATGGGGGTAACAGACTTTAACTGGTTCCTCCATTGTAACCTCCATGCACTGTACTTCCCTGACACACTCGGCTTTGTGCCAGCCCCTGAAGGCCCTGCCTGAGGGTATGGTGGGGTGCAAGGAGAGAGGGCAGGTGGTGGAGGGTGTCATGGAGGGGGCCAAGTGGGGAGTGTGTGGATGTGGGGGCAGGCTCACTTGAGAGTCTGAGCCACACCCTAAGGAAGTCCTCCACAAACCACATCTGGACTATAGGGGAGGAGCCAAAGAAACATAATAATGGGGTTGGGGTTCAGGGGCAGAGCATCGCCCCCTAGCTGCCAAACCAGGGTATTCTAACAGCTGCATCCCTGCCCTAGCCCAGCCTTCACCCCAGACACACAGACACAGACACACACACAGACACACACACACACAGCAGCTTTCAGAGATCCAGTGGCTGTCTACATGACTCCAGCCACCAGGGTGACCAGTACAGCTCCCAGCATGGCCTTGGGTCTGCTGACCCAAGCTTCCAGGTCAAGGTGGCCCGGCAAGAGTGGCCTCCAAGGCTGTACCCGGTTCTTCTAAGGCAGTGGGATGGAAGGTGTTACACCAAGGGAGACGACCACCCAACTCAATGGGACCCTAGACCCAGCTCGGGCTTCCCACCTTGCAGAAGGCCGCTCCAGGATGGACACAAGGCAAAAGGGCAGGCAGCTGTGTATGCTTGTAAGAGATGCAGAGTCAGCGGCCTTAGTCCCGTGTCCCAAATCCGATGGTCTAATACTAAGATGGGAGAAGAAGGACTTCCTTCCAAAACCTTGGCCTTGGTAGTGATGAGCGTTCAGATGGATGCTGCCCCACATCATGCGAAGCAGGGACCATAAGGCCCGGGACATCCACAACCTTGCCTCAACAGGCAGGGCGTCCAGGTCCCTGAGGTGAAGACAAGAATACATCAAAAGAAGAAACATTGCACCCACCTGCCCTCTTGCCCTACCAAACCCTGGGCCCAGGCCCCCACCTTAACCGTCTCCTAGGCAGCACCAGGCAACCATTCTGACCTACGTCCACCTCTGTCACAATCTCTCTCCTCTGCACAGCCCTCCACCTCCCACCCCTAACCTCCCACCTCCCGACTCTACCCTACACCAAATACCAGGCACCACACAGGAAACTTCTCTTTCCGTTCTCTAACTTTCCCAAGACCCTGTCAGGCATGGAACTCTCTGTATCCTCTGTGGACACCCACCTACCTGTGGCAGGGCCTAGGAACACACAGGACTCGGCTCTCTCAACAGATTCCAAGTGGACCGAGGACAGGTAACATAGAATCTGAGGGACAAGAAGCAATTCTCACTCTTAACACCAGGATGCCTATAGCACACACCCACCCTGGGTGTCCTTATGGATTTCCCTAAACATTCCAGGTGTCCTCACACAAATTTCTCTCCATGGGCCCAGACCCTTGGAACAGAAAAATGTGTCCATAGTCAGAGTGGGTCTGCCCAACAGCCTGCATGAAAATAACACCAACAATCACGAAAACACCCAACACCCCACAGGTAGATTCTCATTTGCTCTCCCACCCTCTCTCTTGCTGTCACCCCCTTCTCTCATTTTTCTATCCTCCTCCACCTCCACCTCCACCTTTATATCTGTCTCCCTCTATCCCTCACTCCTATGTACAGTCCCATTCCTGGTATCCAGGGTAACTAGGCCATTTTCCGGTGGTGGGGGTGGAGGCCCTGAATTCCTAGGCCTGCCTGGCAGGCCACTCCAAACGACAGTCCTGCCACCTTTCTGATGATTCCTACACAATGCTCTCATCCACGATGCCCTGGGACCCCCCTGAGTTCCAAACTACACACAGGATGCACCACTTCAAACCTTGAGCTCACCTGAGCTGCAGCTGAAGGAACGAGCCCTAAAAGGCTCCCCTACATGCAAACCGGTCCTTCCCCTACGTCCCAAAGCTGACCACCACAACTCTTACATACTGAGCCTCTCAGGCACTGCTATGTCTTCTCTCAGGACTAGGCCACAATAATCCCAGGTATACATGCACACACACACACACACACACACACACACACACACATACACACACACACACACACAAACACACACACACACACACACACTAAAGCGCTCCTGCATGCTTAGCATTTGTAGGACTCCAGATAGTGCCCTCTGTTAATTTCAGAGCCTTCTCTAAGTATTCTTCCTGCTGAGATGATGTCTGGACATGTGAGTTCAGGACAAGAGGTTTTCGACATTCACTCTGGGGGTTCTCTCCGGGTATAAGATAAGTCCAGCTAGGCAGGAGAAGACAAGACTATGTGTCCTGCATGAAACAGAGGAGGCTTGTCAGGGGAGGCAGGGGCCATAAAACCTAGCCACTATGTTACCTAAAGTCCTGCCTGGCCTCTTTGTGAGCTAACCTGAGTCCAAACCCTGTTCTGCCTGCTTCTACTGGAATTCACCTTGAGCCACCACACAGCCATACTGGGTACGAACAATCAGGTTGGATAGGATGATGATGGAGGGTTGAGGGGTCCAGACCCCTTACAGGGATCTGGTGATGTGGCTCTGGAGCTGGAACCTTTTCTAACAGGTCCCAGTCCCTGAATTCCACCTGTAGCACAGCTCAAGAGAAAAGCCAGTTGTAAAAGAAACAAAATGCAAGCCAGAGAGAAGGCCTGGCAGCCAGAGAGGAGAGGGCATGTAAAGAAGGGCGTTAAATGGATGACAGACATTTGGGCACAGGGGCTAGCAACTAGGCCTGAGACCCTGAGCACCTCCCAGAGAAGCAGGGCAGAGTTTGTGTGGTCTCCGGAAGTGAGCTGTGGATACTGCTAGGGAGGCTCAGACAAAAGCTAGGGGGTCCCGGGGTGGTCTTGTGCACCACGGTATGGGTAGGCGAGCTGGCACGCTGGCAGGAAAAGTTCCACACAACCACCCCAATGCAGCCCAGGCTGCACAATCCCCTGTGGAGAGGTCCTTTCCTGCTCCCAGACATGGCAGGTCACCTGGACCCTGCTTCCTCCTCTAGCTGTCCTGGGTCACGGAGCAGGCAAGAGAACCTCTTTGGTCCTAGGGGACCCAGGCGGGAGCCCTTCCATAGCCAGACCGCCTCCATTTCCAGGGAAGCTCAGGGACTTGCTGGCGGAATCGGCAAACTGAAAATTCCTGATGGCAGCAGTGCACCGAGAATGCCAAGGGCCAAGAGCGAAGGGTGCTCTCCCTCCGCCCTACGGAAAGCAAAAAAAAAAAGCCAAAGCTCCAACATGGAAGCCATTTATCTAGGCTAGGACTGTCCAGACATTGTGCTCTAGGGCTGCTGCTAGGGATCCGAGGGTGTGCAGAATGTGAGGGTGTGGTGTGTAGATGGGGATCACAGACCTTAACTGGTTCCTCCATTTTAACCTTTAAGCACTGCACTTTCCCTGACATACTTGGCTTTGTGCGAGCCCCTAAAGACCCTGCCTGTGGGTATGGTGGGGTGTGGGAAGAAGGGACTGTTGGTGTAGGTTGTCATGGAGGGGGCCAAGGGGAGAGTGTGTGGATGTGGGAGCAGGCGCATTTGAGAGCCTGAGCCAGACCCTAAGGGAGTCCTCCACAAACCACATCTGGATTCTAGGGGAGGAGCCTCACAAACATACTCATGGGGTTGGGGTTCAGGATCGTAGCCCCCTAGCAGCCAAACCAAGGTATTCTCACAGCTGCATCTCTGCCCTTTTCCAGCCATCACCCAAGAAACACACACACACAAACACACACACACACACACACACACACACACACATACACACACACACAGCTGCTTTTAGAGATTCAGCAGCTGTCTACATGACTCCACCCACCAGAGTGACCCTTACAACTCCTTGGGTCTACTGACCCAAGCTTCCAGGTCAAGGGTCCAGCAAAGAAGGCTGACCTCGGACATGGTAGAGCAGTGGGGTGGTGGTGTCCCAGAACCAAGAGCACACGGGAAATTGTGTCACCAGGGGAGACTACCGCCCAACTCAATGGGACCCTAGGCCCAGCACCAGGTTCCCACCTGGCAGAAAGCCGCTCCCAGATGGACACAAGGCAAAAGGGCAGGCAGCTGTGTACACTGGTCACGACTCCAGGGTGGGGGGCCTGAGCTTCGTGTCCCATGGTTTGATGGTCTAATATTGAGATAGGAGAGGAGAAGGGCTTCCTTCCAAAACCTTGGCCTCCAAGGTGAAGTGCATGCAGGTGGATGCTGCCCCACATCACCAGGAGCAGGGACCACTGGAGGTCGGGGACATCCACAACCTCGCTTCAACAGGCAGGCCAGCCAGGGCCCTGAGGTGGAGACAAGGACACATCAAAAGAAGAAACATTGCACCCACCTGCCCTCTTGCCTACCAAACCCTGGGCTCAGGCCCCCACCTTAACCGTCTCCTAGGCAGCACCAGGCAACCATTCTGACCTACCTCCAGCTCTGTCACAATCCCTCTCCTCTGCACAGCCCTCCACCTCCCACCCCTAACCTCCCACCTCCCGACCCTACCCTACACCAAATACCAGGCACCACTCAGGAAACTTCTCTTTCCATTCTGTAACCTCCCAAGACCCTGTCAGGCATGGAACTCTCTGTGTCCTCTGTGGACACCCACCTACCTGTGGCAGGGCCTAGGAACACACAGGACTCGGCTCTCTCAAGAGATTCCAAGTGGACCGAGGACAGGTAACATAGAATCTGAGGGACAAGAAGCAATTCTCACTCTTAACACCAGGATACCTGCAGCACCCACCCACCCTGTCTGTCCTTATGGATTTCCCTAAACATTCCAGGTGTCATCACCAAAATTCCCTCCAGGGGCCCAGACCCATGGAACAGAAAAAAGTGTTCATAGACAGAGTGGGTTTGCCCACCAGCCTGTATGAAAAAAAACACCAACAATCACAAAAACACCCAACATCTCACAGGCAGATTCTCATTTGCTCTCACCTTACTTTCCTTCTCTCATTTAGCTATCCTCCTCTACCTCCACCTCCACCTCTATCTCTGTCTTTCTCTGTCCCTCTCCTATGTACAGTTCCATCCCTGGTATCCAGGGTAGCTAGGCCATGTTCAGTTGGGAAATGCTTTGCACTCCCAACAGGAAGTCTTCCTTCATTGAGCAGTGAAAGTCTCCAGAGGTCCTCCTCCAAACTGCTGACATCTTCCATGATGGAGCCTAGAAGAAAATCACTCTCCCTGCCACCTGGAGACAAGCCTGTCTATGCTCTTCCAAATCTCCCTCTCCACAAAACCTCCTGGAGACATTTGATGAGGATAAAAAGGGAGCTTCATACTGCTGGGGGTGGAGGCCCTGACTTCCTAGACCTGCCTGGCAGGCCACTCTAAAGGATGGTCCTGTCACCTTTCCGATGGTTCCTACACAATACTCTCATCCACCGTTCCCTGGCACGTCCATGAGACCCAAACCACAGACACGATGCACCAGTCTAAACCTTGTGCTCACCTGAGCTGGAGCTGAAGGATGGAGCCCTAAAAGGCTACATGCCAACCTGTCCTTCACCTTCAACCCTGGCCTGACTATCATAACTCTTAAATACTGTGCATGTCAGGCACTGCTTATGGACGCTCACAGGATTAGGCCACAACAAACTCAGGCACACACAAACAACCAATACACATACACACACACACACACACACACACACACAGAGCAGTTCTAGGACTGCTGATAGTGTCGTCTGTTAATTTCAGAACCTTCTTTAAGTGTTCTTCCTGCTGAGATAATGTCTGGACAGGGCAGTGTAGGACAAGTGGCTTTGTTAACTTTATCCTGGGAGTTCTCCTTGGGTTTAAGGCAAAGGGAGCTAGGCAGGAGAACACAGGAAGGAGTATTTGGACTGCATGTGTCTGCATCCCAGAAGGGAGGCTTGTCAGGGGACGTAGGGGCTGTGAAACCTGGCCTCCATGCCACCTAAGTTCTGCGTGGCCTCTTTGTGAGCACCCCTGAGTCCAAAACCTGCTCTGGATGCTTCTACTGGGATTCACCTTGAGCCACCACACTTCCTTACTGGGTAAACACAACCAGCTTCCATAGGATGATAATGGGGCAGGAGGAGCTTTCAGACCCCTTGTAGGGATCTGAGGATGTGACTCTGGAGAAGGAACATTTTGAGACAGGTCCCAGTCCCTGAATTCCACCTGTAGCACAGCTCAAGGGCAAACCCTGTCAAAGGAACAAAAGGCAATCCAGAGAGAAGGCCTGGCAGCCAGAAAGGAGAGGGGCTTTCAGGAGAAGTTAAATGGATGACAGACATTTGTCCACAGTGGCTAGCACCAGACCTGAGACCCTGAGCACCTCCCAGAGATGCTGGGCAGAGTTTGTGTGGTTTCTCAAAGTGAGCTGTGGATACTGCTAGGGAGGCTCAGACAAAAGATGGGCGGTCCTGCGTGGCCTGGTGCACCACGGTAAGGGCAGGCAGGCTGGCACACAGGATGTTTCCCCAAAACGACCATGATGCAGCCCAGGCTGCACAATCCCCTGCGGAGAGGTCCTCTGCTGCTGCCAGACATGGCGGCCCCAGGACCTGGGAGGCTGTGCTCTTGCCACCGGCAAGCCAAGTCTCGTGGCCCCCGCCCGGAGCTGGTCACCTGGACCCTGCTTCCTCCTCCAGCTCTCCTGGGTCAAGGAGTGGGCAAGAGAACCTCTTTGGTGCTGGGAGACCCAGGCGGGAGCCCTTCCCTAGCCAGCCCATGCCCCCATTTCCAGGGAAGCACAGGAACTTGGTGGTGGAATCGGCAAACTGAATCCGCGTGATGGCAGCAGTGCACCAAGAATGCCAAGGGTCAAGGACGACAGGTGTTCTCCCTCTGCCCTTCACACAGCAAAAAAAAAAAAAAAAAAAAAAAAAATTAAAAATTAAAAAAAGCCAGAGATCTCCTCCCAAGCTCCAAGATGGAGGCCAACCATGTAGGCCGGGATTGGACAGACATGAGGCTCTAGTGCTGTTGCTAGGGACCCCAGGTTGATCAGCAAGTGGGGGTGCGTGGGGTAGATTGCGGTTACAAACCTTAACAGGTTCCTCCATGCCCTGCAGTGCCCTGAGACACTCGGCTTTGGGCGCTTACCAGCCCAGAAGGCCCCGCCTGAGAGGATCATGTGGTACCTGGAGAGGGGCCAGGTGGTGGAGGGTGTGATGGAGGGAGCCAAGTGGGGAGTGTGTGGATGTGGGCATAGAAGCTCTTGAGAGCCCGCACCAGACCCTAAGGGAATCCTCCACAAACCACATGCCAATCTGGACTATAGGGGAGGAGCCTCAGAAACATACTCATGGATTTGGGGACCAAGGGCTGAGCGTCGCCCCCTAGCTGCCAAACCAGGGTATTCTCACAGCTGCATCCCTGCCCTTGCCCCGCTAGAACCCCAAACACACACATACACACACACACACACACACACACACACACACACACACACACACAGAGTAGCTTTCAGAGATCCAGCCGCTGTCTACATGATTCCACCCACCAGGGTGACCAGTACACCTGCCAGGATGGCCTTGGGTCTGCTGACCCAAGCTTCCAGGTC
Source organism: Peromyscus eremicus (assembly GCF_949786415.1). NCBI lineage: Eukaryota > Metazoa > Chordata > Mammalia > Rodentia > Cricetidae > Peromyscus > Peromyscus eremicus. The sequence goes on from NW_026734463.1 coordinate 157,238, forward strand.
AAGGCTCCAGCCAAGAGGGGCCTTCCAGGCTGACTCTGTTCCTTCTGGGGGCAGTGGGGTGGTGATGTCCCAGAACCCAGAGCACAGGAGAAGGTGTCACACCAAGGGAGACGTCCAACCAACTGAATGGGGCCCTAGGCCCACCCCCGGGCTTCCCACCTGGCAAAAGGCTGCTCCCTGACGGACACAGAGCAAAAGGACATGCAGCTGTGGGCACTAGTCGGGGCTCCAGGATAGGGGGACTGAGTCCCGTATCGTCCCATATCCCATGGTCCCATTGACTAATATATAATGGGAGAGGAAAAGGGCTTACTTCCAAAACCTTGGTCTTGGAAGTGATGTGCGTTCAGATGGATGTGTCCCACACCATCCAAAGCAGGGACCACAAGGGGCCAGGGACATGCACGACCTCGCCTAAACAGGCAGGCCGTCCAGGTACCTGAGGTGGAGACAAGGACACATCAAAAGAAGAAACATTGCACCCACCTGCCCTCTTGCCTACCAAACCCTGGGCTCAGGCCCCCACCTTAACCGTCTCCTAGGCAGCACCAGGCAACCATTCTGACCTACCTCCAGCTCTGTCACAATCCCTCTCCTCTGCACAACCCTCCACCTCCCACCCCTAACCTCCCACCTCCCAACCCTACCCTACACCAACTACCAGGCACCACTCAGGAAACTTCTCTTTCCGTTCTCTAACTTCCCCAAGACCCTGTCAGTCATGGAACTCTCTGTATCCTCTATGGACACCCACCTACCTGTGGCAGGGCCTAGGCACACACAGGACTCAGCTCTCTCAACAGATTCAAGTGGACCGAGGACAGGTAACATAAAAGCTGAGGGACTAGAAGCAATTCTCACTCTTAACTCCAGGATGCCTGCAGCACCCACCCACCCTGTCTGTCCTTATGGATGTCCCACAACATTCCAGGTGTCCTACACAAAATTCCCTCCAGGGGCACAGATCCATGGAACAGAAAAAAGTGTCCATAGACAGAGTGGGTCTGCCCACCAGCCTGCATGAAAAACAGCCACAAACTAGAGAACACCCAACACCCCACAAGCAGATTCTCATTTGCTCTCCCACATTCTCTCATCCTGTCCCTCCCCCCTCTCTCTCCCTGTCGCCCCCCAACCCCTCTCATTTATCTATCCTCCTCTACCTCCACCTCCACCTCCATCTCTGTCTCCCTCTGTCCCTGTCTCCCATGTACAGTCCCGTCCCTGGTATCCAAGGTAGCTAAGCCATGTTCATTTGGGAAATGCTTTGTATTCCCCAATGGGAAGCCTTCCTTCCAAGAGCACTGAAAGTCTCCAGAAGCCATCCTCCACAATGCTGACATCTTCTTGATGGAGCCTAGAAGGAAATCACTCTCCCTGCCACCTGGAGACAAGCTTGTCTATGGTCTTCCAACTCTCCATCTCTACAAAGCCTCCTGGAGACATTTGGTGAGGCTAAAAGGGGAGCTTCCTGGTGCAGGGGGTGAGGTTGGAGGCCCTGACTTCCTAGACCTGCCTGGCAGGCCACTCCAAAGGACAGTCCTGCCACCTACCCGATGGTTCTGACACAATGCTCTCAGCCACCATGCCCCGGCACACCCCTGAGCCCCAAACCACACACAGGATGCACCACTGAAAACCTTGTGCTCACCAGAACTGGAGCTGAAGGATGGATTGGAGCCTTAGAAGGCTCCACTACATGCCAACCTGTCCTTCCCTCAACCCTGGCCTGACCACCATAACTCTTACATACTGTGCCTCTCAGGCACTGCTTATGGACACTCACAGGATTAGGCCACAACAAAACCAGGAACACACAAACACCCAATACACACACACACACACACAGAGCAGATCTAGGTCTACAGATAGTGTCCTCTGTTAATATCAGAGCCTTCTTTAAGTGTTCCTCCTGCTGAAATGATGTCTGGACAGGGCAGTGCAGGACAACGGGCTTTTTGAACTTGACCCTGGGAGTTCTCCCTGGGTTTAAGGCAAAGGGAGCTAGGCAGGAGAACACAAGAAGGAGTATGAGGCCTGCATGTATCCTGCATGACACAGAGGAGGCTTGTCAGGGGAGGCAGGGACCATGAAACCTGGCCACCATGGTACCTAAGTTCTTCCTGGCCTCTTTGTGAGCACCCCTGAGTCCAAACCCTGGTCTGGATGCTTCTACTGGGATTCCCCTTGAGCCACCACACTGCCTTGAGCTCCTGGATCACTGGGTACACACAACCAGCTTGCATAGGATGATGATGGGGGGGGGCGGGAGAGGGACCTCGCAGACCACTTGTAGGATTCTGGGGTTTTGCTTTGGAGCAGGAACCTTTTCTGACAGGTTCCAGTCCCTGAATTCCACCGGTAGCACAGCTCAAGGGCAAACCCTGTCAAAGGAACAAAAGGCAATCCAGAGAGAAGGCCTGGCAGCCAGAAAGGAGAGTGGCTTTCAGGAGAAGTTAAATGGATGACAGACATTTGTCCACAGTGGCTAGCACCAGACCTGAGACCCTGAGCACCTCCCAGAGATGCTGGGCAGAGTTTGTGTGGTTTCTCAAAGTGAGCTGTGGATACTGCTAGGGAGGCTCAGACAAAAGATGGGCGGTCCTGCGTGGCCTGGTGCACCACGGTAAGGGCAGGCAGGCAGGCACACAGGATGTTTCCCCAAAACGACCATGATGCAGCCCAGGCTGCACAATCCCCTGCGGAGAGGTCCTCTGCTGCTGCCAGACATGGCGGCCCCAGGACCTGGGAGGCTGTGCTCTTGCCACCGGCAAGCCAAGTCTCCTGGCCCCTGCCCTGAGCTGGTCACCTGGACCCTGCTTCCTCCTCCAGCTCTCCTGGGTCAAGGAGCAGGCAAGAGAACCTCTTTGGTGCTGGGAGACCCAGGCTGGAGCCCTTCCCTAGCCAGCCTGCCCCTATTTCCAGGGAAGCACAGGGACTTGGTGGCGGAATCGGCAAACTGAATCCGCGTGATGGCAGCAGTGCACCAAGAATGCCAACCGCCAAGGGGAAGGATGCTCCTCCCTCCGCCCTTTGCAAAGCAAAAAAGCAAAAAAGCAAAAAAAAAAAAAAAAAAATAGAACAAAAACAGCCATAGTTCTGCCAAGTTTCAAGATGGAGGCCAACCATGTAGGCAGGGACTGGACAGACATGAGACTCTAGGGCTGCTACTAGGGATCCCAGGGTGTTCAGTGTGTGGGGGTGTGGTGGGCAGATGGAGGTTACCACCCTTAACAGGTTCCTCCACTGCCCTGAGACACTGGGCTATGGACGCATGCCAGCCCATGAAGGCCCCACCTGAGGGTATCATATGGTACCTGGAGAGGGTGTGGGTGGTAGAGGGTGTGATGGAGGGGGCCAAGTGGGGAGTTTGTGGGTGTGGGTTCAGAGGCACTTGAGAGCCTGCGCCAGACTCTAAGGGAATCCTCCACAAACCACATCTGGATTCTAGGGGAAGCAGCCTCAGAAACTTACTCATGGATTTGGGGACTGGGGCTGAGCGTTGCCCCCTAGCTGCCAAACCAGGGTATTCTCACAGCTGCATCCCTGCCCTTGCTGGCCCTCACCCCTAACACACACACACACACAGACACACAGACAGACAGACAGACAGACAGACGGACGGACACACACACACACACACACACACACACACACACACAGCAGCTTTCAGAGATCTAGTGTTGTCTACGTGACTCCAACCACCAGGGTGACCAGTACAGCTGCCAGGATGGCCTTGGGTCTGCTGACCCAAGCTTTCAAGTCAAGGTGCCAGCCAAGAGGGGCCTCCCAGGCTGACGCCAGTCCTGCTAGGGCAGTGGGCTTTTGGTGTCCCAGAACCCAGAGCACAGGGGAAGGTGTGACCACAAGGGAGATGACCACCCAACTCAATGGGACCCTAGGCCCAGCACGGGCTTCCCACCTGGCAGAAGGACAGGCAGCTGTGGAAACTGGTCAGGACTTCAGGGTCGTGGCCTGAGCCCAATGTCCCATGGTTCCATGGTCTAATATTGAGATATGAGAAGAGAAGGGCTTCCTTCCAAAACCTTGGCCTCTGTAGTGAAGTGAATTCAGGTGGATGCTGCCCCACATCATCTGAAGCAAGGACCACTAGGGGCCCGGGACATCCACAACCTCAACTCAACAGGCAGGCTGTCCAGGTCGCTGAGGTGGAGACAAGGACACATCAAAAGAAGAAACATTGCACCCACCTGCCCTCTTGCCTACCAAACCCTGGGCCCAGGCCCCCACCTTAACCATCTCCTAGGCAGCACCAGGCAACCATTGTGACCTACTTCCACCTCTGTCACAATCCCTCTCCTCTGCACAACCCTCCACCTCCCACCCCTAACCTCCCACCTCCCGACCCTACTCTACACAAACTACCAGGCACCACTCAGGAAACTTCTCTTTCCGTTCTCTAACTTCCCCAAGACCCTGTCAGGCATGGAACTCTCTGTATCCTCTGTGGACAGCCACCTACCTACCTGTGACAGGGCCTAGGAACACACAGGACTCCGCTCTCTCAAGAGATTCAAGTGGACCGAGGACAGGCAACATAGAAGCTGAGGGACAAGAAGCAATTCTCACTCTTAACACCAGGATGCCTGCAGCACACACACACCCTGTCTGTCCTTATGGACTTCCCCAACATTCCAGGTGTCCTACCCAAAATTCGCTCCAGGGGCCCAGACCCATGGAACAGAAAAAAGTGTCCACAGACAGAGTGGGTCTGCCCACCAGCCTGCATGAAAAAAAAAAAACAGCCACAAACTAGAGAACACCCAACACCCCACATGCAGATTCTCATTGGCTCTCCCACCCTCTCTCTCCCTTTTTCCCCCCCACTTCTCATTTATCTATCCTCCTCTACCTCCACCTCCACCTCTATCTCTGTCTTTCTCTATCCTTTGCTCCTATGTACATTCCCATCTCTGGTGTCCACGGAAGATAGGCCATGTTCAGTTGGGAAATGGTTTGCACACCTCAACAGGAAGCCTTCCTTCCATGAGCACTGAAAGTCTCCAGAGGCTCTCCTCCACAATGCTGACATCTTCCATGATGAAGCCTAGAAGAAAATCACTCTCCCTGCCACCTGGAGACAAGCCTGTCTATGCTCTTCTAAATTTCCGTCTCTACAAAGCCTCCTGGAGACATTTGCTTAGGCTAAAAAGGGAGCTTCCTTGTGCCTGGGTGAGGGTGGAGGTCCTGACTTCCTAGACCTGCCTGGCAGGCCACTCCAAAGGAAGGTCTCACCACCTTTCCAATGGTTCCTACACAATGCTCTCATCCATCATGCTCCGGCAAGCCCTGACCCCAAACCACACACATGAGGCACCAAACCTTGTGCTCATCTGAGCTGGTGCTGAAGGATGGAGCCCTAAAAGGCTTCCCTACATGCCAACCTGTCCTTCCCTTACATCCCAGAGCTGACCACCATAACTGTTACATACTGTGCTTCTCCGCCACTGCTTATGCCTTCTCACAGGACTAGGCCACAAAAATCCCAGGTATACACAAACACCCAACACACACACACACACACACACACACACACACACACACACACAACACAAACACACAAACACACAAGCACTCCTCCATGCTTAGCAGTTCTAGGACTCTAGATAGAGCTTTCTGTTAATTTCAGAGCCTTCTAGAAATATTTTTCCATCTGAGATGATGCTTGGACAGGGGAGTGCAAGACAAGGGGCTTTTGGATCTTTGACCCTGGGTGTTCTTCCTGGGTTTAATGCAAAGGGAGCTAGGCAGATGAACACAGGAAGGAGTATGCAGCCTGCATGTGTATCCTGCATGACACAGAGGAGGCTTGTCAGGGGAGGCAGGGGCTGTGAAACCTGTCCACCATGGTACCTAAGTCCTGCCTGGCCACATTGTGAGCACCCTTGAGTTCAAACCCTGCTCTGGATGCTTCTACTGGGTTTCACTTAGAGCCTCTACACTGCCTTATTGGGTACCCAGAACCAGCTAGCATAGGATGATGATGGCGGGGGGGGGGGAGGTTCAGACTTTTTTTAGTGTTGTGGGGATGTGGCTGTGGAGCAGGAAATTTTTCGGACAGCTCCGAATTCCTGAATTCCTCTTGTAGCACAGTTCAAGGGGAAAGCCTTGTAAAAGAAACAAAAGGCAAACCAGAGAGAAGGCCTGGCAGACAGAGATTACAGAGGATGGCAGGGAGTGAGTCAAATGGATGGCAGACGTTTGGCCACACTGACCATATGTCCCTGAGCTTTTGTGAACCACTCTAGATACCTGGTAGTATGTGTGTGGTTTCCAGAAGTGAAGTCTGGGTGCTGTTGGGAAGGCTCCACCATATTTAGTGGGTCATTATGTGGCCTTTTGCATATTGTGAAGTAGGGCATGAGAAATTCCCCACATCAACCCAGATGCAGCCTAGAATGGCATGATTCTCCATGGGACAGTGACAGCAATTCTTCTGAGAGAATATTTAATTTAAATACATGTGATCTTATACAGCATTCATACATATTATATATTTTTTATTTTTAATGTGTATACAATATATATATATATATGATTATGTTAATTATTCCATCCTGACCCCTGTAGTTTCAAATGACATTTAAACCCCACTCTGTATCTTTCCTATAAGGATATAAACAAGGAGTAATTTCCTTGACATAATAATATACTTAAAATTGATGTCGACATATAAAAAGGTGTAACAGTCATAAAAGAAGAATTGTAAGATCACAGAGGTGTTTCAGATAAAATCATTTCCTTGTGTGTGTGCCTGAAAACCTGTGTCTAGATCCTCTGTCAACCATAGCGCCCCTGTTGTTCTACCTTTGTTTAGGTAGATAGAAATTAAAGAAGCGAGGAGAATTAAGCCAAAAATTTTAGGTCCATCATTTTGGAGTGTGCGCTGAAAATGCAAAAATAAGAGAGACCCTGTTTCAGACAAGGTTAACAATGAAAACCAACTGGTTATAATTGTTCTAACCACTGTGTATACGTGCCTCATGCACTACACGTACACACTTTATATATATATATATATATATATATATATATATATATATATATATATATATATATATACACACACACACACACACACACACACACACACACTCACACACACACACAGAAATTTAAAAGATAAAGTAAACTTCAAAAATAGTTCTGCCGTGCTGAATGTGTTATAAAAGGCCTCTTATCTTAGCCTTGGGTGATGAAAGCAGGAGGATGTTGGGGACAAGACACTTAGTTTGAAAAATAATAGAGGAAGAGAACCTAAAGCTTCTCAGGTATCAAATCACCTTGGAGTATACACAGACTTGAGAAAGAGCGATGGCTATGTACAGGAACTTCCTAGTTCCATGCCTGGTTCACTGATAAACCTTGATAAACCTTGATAAACCTTGTAGGGATGCAGAAACTAAATGGAGAGGTAACTTCTTTTGTGTTGTTTTGTGTATTAGGTCATTCCTTTATCATTCTAGACTATAGAGGTGGAAGCTTAAGTATTCCTACATTTGAGTAAAAACACAGCAAAAAAAAAAAATAGCCCGTGGCTATATGTGAACATAATATTCATCGTGGTAAATAAGTAGGAACTATGATATCAATCTCTTCAGAAACTTTAAGTTTTAAATAATGCTGCATTGGAGGCTTATGCTTCAGTATGATTAACAACAAATACAAGGATACAGAGGAACACCCACAAATATAGACAATGCTCTCATTTGTACATAATTTGCATTTTGACCTGTTTTTTTAAATAGGACTTGCTCTTCTTAGGCATATTATGTATTATTATAGACTTTGGGATCGAAAGGAATTTTTTCTTAAAAATTTTAAATTTTAAGTTTCATTATTCCTTTAATATTCCAGGGAGCAAGTGGTTGTAGGGCAGAGAGCTTTTCCTCACATGAGCAAGGTACTGGTATCCACAATCAATGCTGTAAAATATTCATAACCATGATTTCATGTCTTCTCCAGTTCACAAAACTCTAGAGTCTAGAGCAGTGAAAATGTGACTGGCCAGTGGTGCATGTCTTTAATCCCAGCATTTGGGAGACTTAGAAGGATTTCTTAGTTGGAGGACAGCCTGGTCTACAGAGCGAGTTCCAGGGCAGCCAGGGCTACACAAAGAAACCTTGTCTTTCTAACAACAACAACAACAAAATGCCCCTGAAATTTTGTGAGAACTTGCCAATGCACACTCAGAAAGGCAGCTGTTTTTGGTGATTTTTCCCCTCTGAAACATCCACTAAAGTAAACGTTCTTGCAGTAAGTTTGGGGAACCCGCACAGCCTTGCACAGGGCGGCCGCACTTTAGCGATTCCTTAGCTCAAACCACCACAGCACCTGCGCCTAAATGGTGGTGCACAGGCAGAGAGTAGGGGGCCCTGCTTAGTGCTAAGTCCCTGAGCCCTCTCCGGCCTCCCGCAGCCTCCTCTGGACCAGGGAAGTGATTCCGGGTCCCCCACGAGGCCCTTCCACCAGGCTTTCCGGATGCTGCCCAGTGCACAAACTCAAGTGTCCCTAAACTCATGAACAAGGCCATCCCACGTGGTGTCTCCTCCACCTGCCAGAGGGTCCGTCCCAGTGAGCGCCAAGTCCCAAGGCTCCAGGCTCAGGGTCACACACTCAGGGACTGGAGAGGCCCTGGCTCCAGAGAGATCACTCAAGCTACCAGGAAGGTGGGGATAATGCAAGAATCTTACGTGGTCCAGGCAAGGCCGTCCTGTGGTCGGATCTCAGGCCTCTGGGGGGCTGCAACCGCCAGCAGCGGGCACTTGGTGCCTTCTTTCCACTCTCCCAACTCTTGGTTGAGGGTCGGTCGGAGAGAAAAAAGGAATTCCTGTCCCTCTGAGTGCTGGCCCTGCCCAGCGGATAACTGATCTATCCTAGATCCATCCCAGAGTCTCAAAGGGGCGGGAGCTCTGGACCTGGGAAAGCCGCGAGGGTTTCTTTGCTACTTCCTGAGAAAATCTTTGACTCCATTAAGTGAGACACAGGGCGACTGAGGGAACCATATAACGGGAAATTAGCATTTACGGGAGAAACAAACTTAAATATGTTTTAATAAGGATTAAAGTGTTGTGCCACCACACCCCTTTGAGTGTTTTGCCTGCATATATGTGTGTGTGTACCACAAGCATTCCTTGTGCCCACAGAGGACAGAAAGAGGAACTGAGAGGGCACTGGATCCCTTGGAACTGGAGTTATAGACACAGATGGCTGTGAGCTGCCGCAGAAGTGCTGGGAACTGTGCCTGGGTCCTTTGGAAGAGCAGTGGTTGCTTGCTCTTCAGGAGGGGCATGTCCTCAAGTTTTGGCAGGAAACCAAACCAATGGCAACAGCTTATATTGTCTGAGGAAATCTCTTGGACCATCAAACCACAAAACTCAAAGGAGGTTTCACACACCTGGCACCAGAGTTTTTCTCCTAATGTCTGTGCTTCCAGGGGAGGGCATTATTCCCCGGGATGGGATATTTCCAATTAAACTACATGTACATATTTTGTATATGCATTTTAAAGAAAGCCTATGAGAAATAGATCTGCCTATGGATTTTTTCAAACACCCAAAGCATTCTTTATCCATTCACTCTCCTGCTAGGTTTCCCACCCCATACATTACCCTCCCCCCAATCCCACCCCCACCCCCGTCATTGCCCTCCCCACTTATGTTTTTCCCCATTTCCCCTTCCTGTCTTCATGGCACCTGTTCTCTACTACAGAGCCAAGAAACCAAAAGAGATATTCCTTTCTTATGTGTGCTCTGTGCTTGCTAAAGGTTTTAGTTGTTGTTGTTTTTGTTTTATTTTTCTAGAGACAGAGTTTCTCTGTGTAACCCTGGCTGTCCTGGACCGTGCTCTGTAGATTCAGACTGGCCTCAGACTCAGAGATCGACCTGCATCTGCCTAAGTACTGGAACTAAATATTTGTGCTACCACCTCCCAGTGTTAATTTTTTAAATTAGCAGACAAATTGTTGCCTTTCATTATTGATGAAATGACATTTTTATAGATGTGTTTTGTTTTAATTTTTTCATTCCCCCTTCCCCCACTCTACCCTGTACCCCTGATTTCCTCTTTCTATCTGATCGTCCTGTACCTCCACTCAAATAGTCCTTCTCCTATTTGGTTGAAAGCAGCCCATTCTACTAAAAATTCCTTCCATGAATGTTCCTGATACCATTTTTCACATGACTTCAAGTGTGAAACAAGCTACATGTCCATTGACTGATGAATGTTTAAACAAAATGCTTAAATGTTTTCAGTTTGTTGTTTCTGAAACAAGGACTCACACTGTAGCCTGAGCTGGCTGAACTACATCCCTAGCTCGTTTTAATCAAAAATTTGTTTTGAGACAGGGTTTGGCTAAGTTGCGCAAGCCAGCTTTGAACTTCCTACCCTCCTGCTTTTATCTCCAGAGTAGCTGGAGTTACAAGTGTGCACCGCCAGGCCAAGCAAGTGAGGAATAGTTTAATTCAAGTATCTTATCCGAGTTGGTCTGTAAGTTATTCTGTTCATTTTCTAAAAATATTGACAACATATTTGTATATCATTAAATATTTGCATCCCATTCTGGGTGACTGTGCTGAGAACTGAACCTCATGCTGAATATATACCCCAGTTCCTACATCTCTACATTAGCCCCTATATCTTTACATTTCTTTATTATTTCACTATGTCATTTAAGGAACTACATATGGCTTAGCGTTGGATTAGGGCAGGATGAATACTCTTTTTGCTCCAATGGTTTGACTGCCTGATTCAAAGAAGGATGTGGATAACACATCATGTTTCAGAAAGTTACTAGGAGGACCTGTGTCTGTCTATTGTAGTCAGACTTACATTTTTCACCAGCCAGTTCCCCCCCAAAAAACCACAAAGAAACTTCTTATTAATTATAAATGTGCAACCAATTGCTAAGGGTTGATTTTAGCTAGGCCTTGTAACTTAAATTAACTCATTTCTATTAATCTATGTGCTGCCATATGGCTCATGGCTTGTAACCTCATTTCCTACATGTCCTGCTCCCTCTGTATCTTGCCAATGACACTCAGACTCAGCCCTTGTCCCTCCTAGCATTCTGTCTGCCCAAAAAAATCCTGTCTAGGTATCGAACAATCGGGTTTTTATTGACAATGAGAGCAATACATATTTACAGTGCACAGAGATTGTTCCACAGCATTCTATAGCCAGCTAGAAATTACAATTGAGTTCAATGTTCAAGCCGGATGTTCCTCTGTCAATGTAAAAACAGCTTTTGTGGAGAGATAGCTCATTTGGTAGGTTGCTTATAGAGTATGCAGGAAGTCCTGGTTGGATTTGATTCCCAGCACCACAAAAATCAAGCATGGTGGTGCATGAATGTAACCCCAGGAAGAGTTAGGACGATCAGAAATTCACGATCATCCTTGGCTACATAGTGAATTTGGGAATAGCCTGGGCTACTGATGAATCAGCCTTCCTCCATATTAGATTTAAAGATCATCTTATAATAAAGACAAACTATGTTCATTCCTATTTATGATGAAACCTTTGCTTCTCAAGGATTGGGCTATATCTCACCTGTAACCTTACCTACACATGGTTCTCTATGGCCTGTTCTGAGAAAAGATAACCATATCTTTGCTTGAGAAAGTTGTTATGACTACCTGTTGTTATAACTAAATTGTTATGCCCATCTTACAACTATATCTTTGTTTGAGGAGACTGTTATGATTAACTTGTTATGCTTTTGTTCTGTTCCTGTAACCCCACCTACTTTGTCTACCAAATCCTCCCTTTTGGAAAGCCCCTACCTCTAAGCTACAAAACCTTTTTCTTCCTCATGTCCATTGTTGGCCTCTTGAACTCCAACTTAGGGGAGGGCAGCCCATGTACACAAATAAAAATAAAAAAGCTTGCTTTAATTAATTTGGCAATGATGACTTGGGTTGGTGGTCTTTCTCCTCTCATCTTTGGTATTAAGTTTAAGTAGCTCTCTCTCTCTCTCTCTCTCTCTCTCTCTCTCTCTCTCTCTCTCTCTCTCTGTGTGTGTGTGTGTGTGTGTGTGTGAGTTTTCAAGTCAGGGTTTCACCATGTAGACCTGACTGTGCTAGAACAAGCTCTGTAGACCAGACTGTCCTCAAACACAGAGACTTGCCTGCCTCTGGCTCCCAATTGCTGGGATTAAAGAAGTGAGCCACCACCACCTGGCAAGAAATTCTATTAGAAAAACCAGGAATGATAAAATCCTATGATATACTTGCAATATATTGAATTAGAGTTTTCAAAAACTTTTGGCTCCATTAACAATATAGGATTATGAATATGTGCTTGTAGCACACCCAGAACAATTGACATAAGATAGAACATAGAAAAAGAATACCCTGCTTATTGCATAACTATTATTAATGAATTTCTAATGGCATGTGCCACCTCTGCCCTGTGTGCTCTTGCTCTCTCTGCCCCAGTTCTATTGATGGGAGCATCAAGTGTGGGAGATCGAAGCTAGCTGGGTAAAATCTATTATAAGCTCAATAATCATTTAATAATATTCTAAGCCTTTAGGTGGGTAGAAAGTAGTGATCTGTTGGTTTATTCCAAGAGAATTTCACTTGATAGTACAGGGATATTAGTTCATACAGAGAGGTGTGTAGTCTGAAGTTTTTTTGTGTCCTGCCTGGTCACACAGCTGCTCAGACCCAAATAAACTTGCAGAGGCTTATATTAATTATGAACTGTATGGTGATGGCCTATGGTTCAAGCTTCTTACTAGGTAGCTCTTATAACTACAATCAGCCCATTTCTATTAATCAATATGTCACCACGTGTTCCATGGCTTTACCTGTGTGCCATTATGTGCTGCTTCTTAGACTGCAAGATAGTGTCTCTCCTGCCTCTTCTTTTTCATTTCCCTATCTCCCCTGGATTTTCCCACCTGGCTCCTTCCGGCCCTGCCATAGGCCAATTCAGCTTTATTTATCAACCAATCAGAGCAACACATATTCACAGCATACAGAAATATACCACAGCTCTTCCCCTTTTCTATCTAATAAAAAGGAAAGTTGTAGATGTAACCAACCTTCTTATTTAAATAAGAAACACAGAACCAATGCAAAGAAGAAAGCCAAGAGGTCAGAGCTAAGAGCTAAAACCTTACCCTTCCTCCTGCAGTGGTCCTACCTCTCCGAACTCACTACCCCTGTGTTAATGTCTTTATATAGTGTTCCTGTTCTGCCTTCTCATTGGTTGTAAACCCAACCACATGACTGCCTCGTCACGGCCTGTCTGTATAGGCCTCCAGGTTTTCCTTGCTTGGTATTGAGATTAAAGGCATGTGTGTCCAATAATGGCTGTATCCCTGAACACACAGAGACTTACCCAGCTCTGCATACCAAGTGCTGGGATTACAAGTATACGCCACCACTGCCCTGCTTTCCTATGGCTTGCTAATAGCTCTGACCCCCGGGCAACTTTATTTATTAACATACAAATAACATTTTAATACAAATAAAATATCACCATATTTCCCCTTTTCTATTTTAATAAAAAGGAAAAAAGAAAAAGCTTATAACTAACATAAGAAAAACTATATACAAAAGTACAATAACTATATACAATATATATAAGTAATAAATACCTAAACAATGTCTAGTTCATTTGTATTTGACAAATTCAGAGAAAATAATTCCATTATCTATTCTATTGTATCTAATTCACTTTCTATCCTAATTAACCATCAACTATAACTAACTAATCTTCAACTCCCTCAGAGACCCAAGAAGGAAATAGTATTAGCTAACAAAAAAATAAAAACAGGAAGTATATGCAAGCAACTTCCAAAAACTTGTGAGTTGACAGAAACAGCCAGCTGCCTGGACAATCATCTGAGGTTTCTCCGCAGTGTTGGGGCATCATCTTCAGCCTATAGGCTTAGCGTATCTGACAGACTCATTTGTGAAGTAGAATGTACACAAAGTCAACAGTTCAACCTCACATTGGGTGAGAGCAGTCTATATACCAGAAATACCTGAATTCCACTAGTTTCATGTCATGATTCAGGATTTTAAATTCTGGAAATTGTTGATGTTTTTTGAATTCAGCTGTCCATTCTTCTTGGCTATGTGTGTATGTGGCTTCATTTCAGCATCCCGTTCTTCTCCACATCCCTCTATTAAATGCCATTCTTCTGTTGAGAGGTGTGAGCTTAATTACTCTTCAAGAATAACTGTTTCAGCTACCTCCCCATTACACATCAGAAGCCATCGGCCCACTGCCTGTTCAGCTGCCTTTGAAGAAAAGGGCACTGTACCTTTCCCGGATTACGAAGGCCACTTCAGGGATGGTGCCATATTGTCCTAGCCTCAGAAGATGCCTTTTAATAAAGCCATAACCACACTTGTTTTGACAAGAATCAGTAGTCCTTTGTTTCGTGTCTTGTCTGTCCTGTTCGTCAGCAGTTGATTCGAGGATACTTTGTTGTCCAGTGGCTAACTTTTGCTACAATGAAAGTTAACTCCAATTACAGTTTTTTCAATGCCCATATTTTCTCTGAAGTAGATTGGTACTGTCAGGAGCCGACATGTCTCATAGTCATAACAAAAAAGAAAATTTTTCTAAGTTATTAAAACATTTTAAATGCCATATTCTGTAGATCTCTGAAGGGTTTGAAGATAACCTGTCTATCTAAAATATATCTACTCAATCTTGAAAACATACCTAATATAACTACAAGTTCTATTATAATGTCTAACTACTAACTTTCATTTCTTTATATCCTAATAGTTGGTAATAACAACATTCAAGGATTAGAAAATTGCATTACATTGTTAAATGAATGGTACAATTAGAAATATACATATAGCATTTTCTAATAATATCAATTTCAATATATATAATTTATATACACTATAAAACAATCCAATCCAATGTAAAGTATTTACATTTTTTTTCTTTCTTTCTTTCTCTCTTTTTTTTTAATAAGAACCTTAAATCTAATCTCCTTTGCTTAGCCCTTTTCCTCACCCTTTACAACAACTTATAACCAACCCCCCTAATCAATGAAAATTATCCCAGACCCAAAACCCATTAAAAGACCTAGAAGACCAAAAAAAAAAAAACCAACCACCCCACACCACCTCTTTAGGAATGTGGGCGTCGTATTCTTGAAATTGCTTCCTGCTGGGTATGGGCGAAGTTATCTTTATCCTGAAAGAAAAATTTTAGGTTAATTGTCAAATTCTAGGAAAGGTAACTATATCCTTCGTTATCCAGTCTGTATATAATGCCAAAGTTCAGGGTTTATCTCAAATCCTTATTCAAGTAGTCTTTGAGACTGGATCATTTCAGCTAGCGCTCTCAAAATTGCTCTGAGCACTTTGTAGTTCAAAGCTGATCTGTAGATGATGTTTGTCAGCTTAGTGATGTTATTATTGTCCATGTGGAATTGTTGTTGTTGTGGGGCCCCATCTTCTTCCTGGAGACTTCAGTTGATGTTAGGCCTGACCATGATTTCCTGCAAAAAACTGATAAGAGACTCGAACACAAAGACTATATATGCGGCTTTTTAGAATTAGTTAGTACTCTATATGACCATTTATATCTTAACAAAGTTTAAAATGTATATATATCTATATATATTAATCTTGTAAATTTTGATATAAATTTCATACTTTAAGAAAAGTTTAAAGAATCAGAATAGAATCAAAGAGTTGAGATTAGTAATAGAATAGTCCCTTAATTAATTTGGCTTTTCTCCTGTCCCATAGCAGAAGATGGCTCTTTTCCTCTGGCATGATACAGAGAGTCTGTATTTTCCTTTTAACAACATGCTTGAGTTTAAAGAAGGAGCGAGCCATTCTCCAACTCCAAAGTCAGCTTTAAATTTTAATTGAACTGGGACTATTAGAGGTTAAATAATGTTAAATCTTTAAAGAAAAGCAGAAACAAACATTTAGGAAGACATAAAATTTTTTAGATAACATACCCATATGCCATTTCACTCTGTTTCTTAGGATAGACGATTTGTCCCTTTTCTTCAGTTGTCTCATTTGTCCAGTGTTCTTCAAATTCCTTAACCTTCATTCTCCTAAAAGACAAAAACAAAAACCTTTCCCCAAGGTTTTTTGGGGATGTTCCTTTTTGGCAAGTTACTATCTGATTAAATGAAAAGATATATGTTACTGGTGTAAGTTAGTTTAAATTGGATGTTCATGATAGTTGATGAACTATCACCTCCTCTAATTAAGAGGTCTCTCTTGTTCAAATTGAACCTTTATCAATTTTGATGGTACCCACAGCTTATCTTCTCCTGTAGAAATAAAAGCAAAACCTCGTCCCCAATGTAATACATATCCTGGTTTCCATTCTGAGGTCAGCACATCCTTAAAGTACATAGGTTGATTTAATTCTGTAGTTTTTTCTATTATCCAATGTCTCTCTGCAGCTGTTGTTCCTTTCTCATTGGCATTGAGAAAATTTAAAGTTAATAGAGCATTATGTAGTCTATTTCTGGGGGTTTTTGTTACTCCTTTCTGTTTATTTAGCATATCCTTTAGAGTTCTGTTTGATCTTTCTATAACTGCTTGACCTGTAGGATTATGTGGTATACCTGTAATATGGTTTATATTATAATAAGCAAAAAACTGTTTCATTTTAACAGAGACATATGATGGAGCATTATCAGTTTTGATTTGTGCAGGTATACCCATAATGGCCATAACTTCTAGCAAATGAGTGATTACAGAATCAGCTTTTTCAGAACTCAAAGCAGTTGCCCATTGAAATCCTGAATAAGTATCAATAGTGTGGTGTACATATTTCAATTTTCCAAATTCTGCAAAGTGAAACACGTCCATCTGCCAGATTTCATTCCTCTGAGTACCCTTTGGGTTACATCCTGCAGGTAATGGCGTTTGATTGTAGAAGGAACAAGTAGGACATTTCTTTACTATTTCTTTGGCTTGTTGCCAGGTTATGGAAAAATCCTTTTTTAAACCTTTACTATTTACATGATGTTTTTTATGAAATTCTGAGGCCTCCAACACATTTCCTATCAATAATTTATCAATCTCATCATTGCCTTGTGCTAGAGGGCCTGGCAGACCAGTATGGGATCGGATGTGAGTTATATATAAAGGATGACTCCTTTTTCTGATTGTATCTTGTAATTGAATAAATAATGTAGTTAATTCTGAAGTATCGTGGATAAATTCTGCAGTCTCAATATGTAATACTACTCTTTCAGCATACTGAGAGTCAGTTACTACATTGAGAGGTTCTGAAAAATCCATTAATACCAACAGAATAGCATACAATTCTGATTTTTGAACTGAATTATAAGGACTTTGAACCACTTTACTTAAATTTTCTGATTTGTAACCTGCCTTTCCTTGTTTGTTGGCATCTGTATAAAATGTACGAACTCCAGATATGGGTTTTTTCCTCACAATTCGAGGCAAGATCCAATCAGCTCTCTTTATAAGATCAATTCTATTGCTTTTGGGATATTTGCTGTTAATTTCTCCCAAAAAATTACTACAAGCTTTTTGCCAAGCTTCATTTTCTATCCATAATTTTTCAATATCCTCCTTAGTTAAAGGTACAACAATTTCTGCTGGGTCTATTCCTGCTAACTGACGAAGTCTCAATTTTCCTTTCCAAATCAAGTCAGAGATTTTTTCTACATAAGTTTTTAATTTTTTATTTGGTTTATTTGGTAAAAATATCCATTCTAATATAATATCTTCCCTTTGCATTAATATTCCTGTTGGAGAATGCCTAGAAGGTAAAATAACCAAAATGCAATCCAGCTTTGGATCAATACGATCTACGTGCCCTTCATGTACTTTCTTTTCTACCAAGGCCAATTCTTTTTCAGCTTCAGGTGATAATTCTCTTGGACTGTTCAAGTCCTTATCACCTTCTAAGGTTTTAAACAAATTATTCAGTTCATCATTTTTTACCCCAACAATAGTTCTTAGATGAGAAATGTCTCCAAATAATCTTTGAAAGTCATTAAGAGTCTGTAGTCTATCTCTCCTAATTTGCACCTTTTGAGGTCTAATTTTTTGAAGTTCTATTTTATATCCTAAATAATTAATAGAATCTCCTCTTTGTATCTTTTCGGGGGCAATTTGTAAACCCCAGCAAGGCAAAATTTTCTTTACTTCTTCAAACATTCTTTCTAAAGTATCTGCATTTGAGTCAGCTAATAAAATATCATCCATATAATGATAAATTATAGATTTAGGAAATTTTTTACGTATCACTTCTAATGGCTGTTTTACAAAATATTGGCACAAAGTTGGGCTATTCAACATTCCCTGTGGGAGAACCCTCCATTGAAATCTTTTAACCGGTTGAGAATTATTATAAGTAGGCACTGTGAAAGCAAATCTTTCTCTGTCTTTTTCTTGTAACGGTATTGAAAAGAAACAGTCTTTTAAATCAATAACTATGAGAGGCCATCCTTTTGGTAACAGAGTAGGCAAAGGAATTCCAGATTGTAAAGAGCCCATTGGCTGAATTACTTTGTTAATTGCTCTAAGGTCTGTTACCATTCTCCATTTACCAGATTTCTTTTTAACAACAAATACAGGAGAATTCCAAGGGCTGGTTGATTCTTCAATATGATGAGCATTTAACTGTTCTTCCACCAGCTCTTGTAAAGCCTGGAGTTTCTCTGTTGTTAAAGGCCATTGCTGGACCCATACAGGCTTGTCTGTTAACCATTTTAAAGGTAGAGCTGTTGGTGTCTTTGGAAGATCATCAGTTGTTGTGCCCTGTTCTTGTATAATATGGATGGCTGGTGACCACTCAGAATAATGCCTTCTAATATTTCTCTCAGAAACATGTGCTAATTTATGATTTGTTTCTGAGATTGGAGGGATGTGAATCTGAGTATTCCATTGTTGCAACAAGTCTCGACCCCACAAGTTCATAGCTATGTTAGCTACATATGGTTTCAATTTTCCTCTCTGTCCTTCTGGACCTATACACTCGAGCCATCTTGCACTCTGTTTCACCTGAGATAATGTCCCAATTCCTAACAGTTGAACATTTACCTCCTGAAGAGGCCAAGTTGGATGCCAAAATTCTGGTGCAATTACGGTAATGTCCGCACCTGTGTCTACCAGACCAGACAACAAAACACCATTTATTTTTATCGATAATTTTGGTCTTTGTTCATTAATAAAAGTTTGCCAAAAAATTTTCTTTATATTTGCTCCTGAATTTTCTATTCTCTCTGTTTCATCATCCTGACTAGCATGACTTATTCCAATAGACATTTGGTTATTTAATTGCTCTGGGTAGGGGTTTCCTCTATGACTGCAGGAAAGGTTTGAACTGGATTTGCTATTGGGGCCTGCATGAGGCCCCTCTGGGAGTTTCCCGAAGACTGAGGCAAAGGATTACCCTGTCTGTCCCTTGTTGATCTATATTCGTTGGTCCAGTGTTTTCCCTTACCACACCTTCTGCATACTCCAGAAGGAAGAGGCATTCTGTTGCCATTGTTCCTTGAAGAAACATTGTTTCTAGGAATGACCTGTTTACAGTCCCTTTTCAAATGTCCTTGCTTTCCACATCCAAAACATCTAACATTCCTCAAACCTTTTGAATTTGCTTCTCCTACCCACGTATCATCATGCTCATGAGCTTCAACATTAACCGTATCTCTAATCCAATCTTCCAAAGGTGCAGATCTTGCCTTTAACGGCCTAATTATTGTTTTGCATGCTGCATTCGCATTCTCAAAGGCCAAAGATTCAATTATTATCTTACTAGCTTCTGAATCTGGGACCATTCTCTTTACTGCTGAAGCCAGTCTTTGTAAAAAATCTGTGAAAGATTCTTTTGGGCCTTGTACAACCTTTGTAAATGACTCAGTTTTTTTCCTGGTTCCTCAACTCTGTCCCATGCATTCAAGGCTGCTGTTCGACATAAAATTAGGGTTTGGACATCATATAAACATTGTGTTTGTGCTGAAGCATATTGTCCTTCTCCAATAAGCTGATCCTGGCAGACTTGTATTCCTTTATCCCTCCACTGCTTTTCTATGTTTTTAGCTTCGTCCTTGAACCAAGTTAGCCACTGAAGCCTTTGACTGGGTTCAAGAACAGCTTGTGCCAGCTCCCGCCAGTCCTGTGGTACAATCCTATTATATGTTGACCAAGAGTTTAACATTTGCTTTACATATGGGGAATGCATACCATAAGATACTATTGCCTCCTTAAACCTTGATAAATCTAACATTTCAATTGGAGCCCAAATATTTTGTGTAGTCATTTGATCAGGCGACTGCTGTACGGTTACTGGACAAACTAAGGGTGACTGTGTGAAAATAGGCTTTCTTTCTGTAACCCTATGATCCAATCTTGAAGCAGCTTCACTGTTACTTTCTTCTGTCTGAGTTTTTACAGGTTTAATAGGTTTTTCTAAAGCTGTCATTCTGGCACTTAAATTGACTACCTTTTTAAATAGTAAAATGAGGATAAACATAGTAATAAAATGCATAATTAGATCAACATTATTCTTCTCATATAGCTGTTCCATTGTCAGACTGTCTAAAATTGCAAACAAAGCCCAATTTTCTTCCAATGTACACAGAAAACCCATTTTTTTTTAATGTGGAAAAAAATTTTTCTTTTAAATAGTTTCCTTTAAAATATCTGATATGTTAAGTGACTTACCAAGTCCTTGTAGAACAGTACCAATCCGAGGGAATTTCAAACAGCCACCTAGTGTCCGAGGTGTGAGTCCAGAGAGAGAGAGAGAGAGAGAGAGAGAGAGAGAGAAAGAGAGAGAGAGAGAGAGAGAGAGAGAGAGAGAGAGAGAGAGAGAGCAAGCAAGCGTAGCCACAAGTTCTGCCTAAGAGCTTGAATCCAGCCACGTGTTCCCGCTTGAGCCTAGTCAAGCCTTGGCTCTGGCTACCTTAAGCTCCAACCACGTGCGTTGGTTTTACAGGCAGGGGCCCTGTTCGGCAGGGCAGGCCTGAGTTGTTTGTAGCACTGGCTTTAAGCAAGTAGCTCAAGGTTAGTCCGGCCTGAGGTCAAGCCGACCTGGGCCTGGGCTAGGGAGCCGGCCGCCCTGGCGGGAAACCAGACCTGCCGGCCACCCTGGCGGGAACCCGGACCTGCCGCCAAGCCAAGTTAAGCGGTTTTAATGGATTCTTGTCACGTTGGGCACCAAATGTAGATGTAACCAACCGTCTTATTAAATAAGAAACACAGAGCCGATTCAGAGAAGAAAGCCAAGAGGTCAGAACTAAGAGCCTTACCCTTCCTGCTTCAGCTATCCTGCTTCAGCCAAGAGAGCTCTCCGAAAAAGAGGCCTACTTCCTGTGTGTATGTCTTTAAATAGTCTAGATGTTCTGCCTTCTCATTGGTTGTAAACTAAACACGTGACTGCCTTGTCATTGCATGTATGTACCGCCCTCCAGGTCCTTAAAGGCGTGCGCCACCACCGCCCCGCACTTGCTATGGCTCTATAACTCTGACCCCCAGGCAACTTTATTTATTAACATACAATTAAAATCACATTTCAGTACAAGTAAAATACCACCACAAAAGCCTTGATTTATCAGTCCAGTCCTTAATACAACATTGTTTTACTTTTCAAATACTTGTCACCTGGTGTCATATTGACCTTCTGGCAGAACTATGGTTTTCTCAAGAAGAAAACTGGAACTTTATGGCACACCAGGCCTTAAAGTTGGTTGTGATACTATAATGTCTCAATAAGATGCTTGTTAGAATCTCATTATTTTATATAGTGTTGGGCCTAGTTTTTGGTTGTAAATCAGCAGTGGCTCCATAGTAATGGTTTGGAAAAAAATGTCTGGATAATCTTGGCGAACAATAGTGTATCCTACTGTTCTAATCTCTAACAAGCCTGGCTAGAATATACTTATCTCTGTTTGGTTGGTTTTTTTTGAAACAGTCCTCTCTCCACTAAATTCTATTTTGTGAGACTTACTATCTTCTAAGCATTAGTAAATCCTTTAAATCACCAATTCTACTCATCTACATCACACGTTAGTAGTGGCGTGCTACCGAATACATGAGGTGCCTTTTACAACCACCCACAAAATTAACTGTAAACGCATCTTACACATAAAAATAAAATGCAAAATACTCATCCTCACTCAACAAGGTACTAGAAGGTACTCTCCAAGTTTGGCATCATGGTTTCCATGGGTTCACCAAAGCATGTTTAATTTCAAAGATGGCTTTAAGCACAGCTTCATACTTTCAATTCTGTGAGCAGATTCAGCCAACAGAACAGGTATTCTGAAGCCTGCCCCTTGATCCAGGGAGTGTCAAGTACCACATGGGACCTCAGAAGACAGGTATTCTGCAGACAGGTTCCCACCCAGACCTGAGGAGGACCCAACATACTGGATCCTCCACCTCACTATCTGCTCCACCCCATCTAGAGACATCAGCCCCTCACTCACCCTGTCATGGTTTCCCAGCTTAGCCATGCTGTCTGCTCAGCTCCCTGCAGGAGCATTCACAGCACACCACACCACACAAAACTGCTGGTGCCAGCTCTTCTTCAAAGAAAAGTCTGAAGCCTGGGGTGGCAGGAAGCACCCTGCACAACTTGACTGGCCGGCCACCTGGAGAATGTGATTGGCTAATGAGACCTGAGTGACAAGAGCACATCTCATAGGGTTACAATGTGCTTAAAATCACAGCACAATAGTTCCTGTCCCTCCCTTCCACCCCAGACAAAGACTTTTTCTAGATCAGCAGAGATATGTATATCAATAGCACTTGCCCCTGGCTGCAAAAGTAAACCTTGCTTTCTTCCTGCTCTCCTTAGGCACTTCCCCTTCTTCCTCCTGGACACAATGTGGCTAGCTAGCTTGTACATACTAAAAAACCAAACCAACACCATTTCAAGCAAGCTCCTCACCCCATCTTTGAACAGGCCTGAGTTTCAAAGTTTTCAGAGCTGCTGACATAGGTCCCAGGACAAAGTCAGGACCTTTGAAGAGCCATCTGGTAACAACTGATTAACCATAGAATGCCCCAATGCCAGAGATGGTCAAAAGTTCTAAGTCAGGATGTTTGAAGGCCTATCTGGTAGCAACTGATTAGCCACAGAATGCCCCAATGCCAGAGGTAGTCTATAAAGTTTGACAAACAATTGCTTAAAACTACAAAGTAAGATAACACAAGAAATTCTGAAAAGCCCCTCAAACTTGAGCCAATCGAGATTTTACCCATACTAGCACCCATAAATGATATAACCTTATGGCATTTGCCTTTAAACCTGAGCTTGCAGAGGGGCGGGTACCTCCTCCAGGCTCTACTGTGTTGGATGGCTTGACAAGATCCCTAGATCAGAAACAAGATATTAGGCCTTTCTCCCATCAGAAAGCTGGATGATGGTTCAATTGCTTATGGAGTTTTATTCCTGAAATTCAGAGCAAAATGTTGGCAAATTAAATAAAGAGTAGTCTTCATGGAAAGTTGATACTTAGAGAATAATGGAGCCAAGAAGAATGCATTTATAAGCACCATTGTTAGCCAGCACATCTTCATCCATGGGCAGGTGAAAAAAAAAAGACAGCTGTATTATTCAACTTTCTCTACATGATCAGGACTGGCAGAATGAATCTCTCCATGTATGTAGAAAGTTGATTTTGTAGAATGTCTGAAAAGCATTCAGAATGGGAAGGAGATCATTTTAACCAGTCCTGCCTGCTGTCTGTCTCAGGGCTGGAACACCGTTGCAGAGAATTTCATTTTTAAGCTTTATTTTTTTTAAATGTACGTGAGTGTTTGACTCCAGGAGTCTGTGAAGAGTTCTTGCAGAGGCTAGAAGAGAGTTACAGAAGATGTTTAGGTATAATAGAGCCTGTATCCTATGTAACAACACCTGGTTCTGCTTTGAAATTTTTTTTTTTCGAGACATGGTTTCTCTGTGTAGCTTTGTGCCTTTCCTGGGACTCACTTGGTAGTCCAGGCTGGCCTTGAACTCACAGAGATCCTCCTGGCTCTGCCTCCCGAGTGCTGGGATTAAAGGTATGCGCCACCACTGCCCGGCTCTGCTTTGAAATTTTAAGCTATCTCCCTAGGCCACTTCTTTATTTAAAATTTATTTTTATACATTTTAATTAATATGTATTAAATCAATTTTCCTTTTTGTTCTCTCTCCTTCCCTTCCCAAATTCTTCCCTTCCAATTTCTTCCTTGTTAAGCATGTGAGAATATGTATGCACAAATATATGAATAAAACCTGCTGAGTCCCTTTCTGTTGGTTTTGTTTATAGGGATTCAAGGATGAACACATTGTATTGAGCATGCATGTGGTGAGCTCATCCCTGCCTTAGGCTAATTCTCCCACCTGCAAGAGAATTCCACTATTTAATGAGTACCAAGAGTCTAATCCCCAAGTAATCTAGGTGCTTTGGACAGGAAACATTATAAAGAATAGAAAATATTTTCAAGAATAGTAAACTTGTGGTGGTAAATACTTCAGCTGGTTCAATGGCCCTTAATTTCTGGAGTTGCAGGGAAGACTATGGGCATTGTCCTGAGCCAATCAGTATCCCTTGGTTCTGTGGCCCTCCTCCCTTACCATAATAACCATTCTTATTTTGCATGAATTTGAAATCCAGAAATTCCTACCTCCAAATTTAAGTACCTTGATTTCAAGCCTGTGCCAGCATGCCTGGTTAGGTGGCTTCAATTTTATTTAGTCAGGAATTAGAATCATGGATGAATAACAAGAACAGTTTTACACTTAATATTCAAAAACTATCCCTGTGAGCCTAGGTTTCTCCATCTGCAGAATAAGAACAGAACTCTTCCTAGGTCATTGATGAGTTATAACACACTCAATAATAAAGAAAAATAAAATTTCTCATAGTGGAAGACAGTGGACTTTAAGGCAGGAAGACTATATTTCATGGGAACTTTCTTCTGTTACTGGAGATAGGACCAGAACCTGTGCCTTGGCTACGTTAACTAGGCTCAGCCATTCATCTTCAGTAAGCCAATTTAATGAACAAAGTTATCCAGTGAGTGACATGCCCACCTATAATGCAGGCACTCTGCAGCTAAGGTGGACAGATCTGTTTGATGTCCTAGAACAGCCTAGTCTATAGTGTGAGTTCCAGGACAGCCAGGGAATCATAGTAATACTACTCTTTACAAAAAAAAAAAAAAACAGCAAAGGGGCCAGGCGGTGATAGCACACACCTTTAATCCCAGCACTCAGGAGTCAGAGGCAGTCAGATCTTTGTGAGTTTGAGGCCAGCCTGGTCTACAGAGCGAGATCCAGGAAATGTGCAAAGCTATATAGAGAAATCTTGTCTCAAAAAACAAAACAAAACAAACAAACAAACAAATACAGCAAAGGGAATAAAGCAAAATATTAATGAAAATTTAAAACATGATATTTATTCAAATTGACTAATTTGGGACAATAAAAAAATATAAGATAACTAATCCATCCTTGGGGTCCTAAGATGTCTAGACAGAAGGCAAAAGATACATAAAACTTAGTAATCTAATAAAGTCATGTAACTAATTTTTCCCATCATTAAAACTCTTCCACATTCTCTTCTGGAGGATTCAAGTGTTATCCCACAATGAGATCCCAAGTGAAATTAGAATTTCATGTGGTTCACTATTTCATTAGTTGTTAGCCAATGGGAGATATATAAATGTCTCTTTACGATATCCTTATTTCTATCAGGAATGTTGGTTACAGGGATTGACAGGGTGGCGACTGAGGAGCTTCAAGGCCCAAGTGTGAATCACAAAGTTGGGGCTGCAGGAAATTGTCACTGACAGCTGCATGTACTTGTCAAAAACAGGAAAGAGTAGAAGACCTGGAGTGCACTGATTTACCACAACTCTGTGGATTACAGAGAGCACAATAGAAGCCAGCTTGTCCTCAGGTACACCCCAAACATTCCTCTCTTGTCATTTGATCCTGGGCTTTGATGATTGAAGCTCCCTCCCTGACACTTCCTCCATACTCCATAGCTCTTTGAAAATGCCTGATTGTCCTACCTTTGAGTGACTTCTGTTTAAGTCTCAGGATCTCCTGACAAGCCAGATGTCATCTGGAGTCACCACCATTCAGGGCTCCTAACAGAAAGTTTTACAAGCATCAAAAAAGCAGAATATCATCCTATTCAGACAAGTCCGTCTTCATGCCTGTTATTTCCTCTCCTCTCCTTACAGGAGGTATAAACTCCAGCATGGGGACATCTGACAATTGTCCTTGTGGGCTCACATTGCTGCTCATTTTTTGAAATTGGAGATAAACTCAAGTCTTGTGGCTTTTCTTCCAGCAGTCAGATACTTTTTAAAACTTGTAATGTCAGACAGGCGGTGGTGGCACATGCCTTTAATCCTAGCAGTCGGGAGGCAGAGGTAGGTGGAACACTGTGATTTTAAGGCCAGCTTGGTCTACAAAGTGAGTTCCAGGTCAGGCTCCAAAAGCTACACAGAGAAACACTGTCTCAAAAAAAACAAACAAACAAACAAAAAAAACAAAACAAAAACAAAAACAAAAACACAAAAAAATATTTGTATTATCAATTATACTCCTGGCTATTTTTTGTATTCTTCCCTCATTTTTTGGAGATTTGGGCTTGAAAACTTCTTTAAGATCCATGTCTAAGTGAGTTTTAGAAGCCATCAATCTTGTATTTCTTTTGGGTCATCAGAGCTGAGGTAAAGATGAAATCAGGATCATCCATTACACCTCACTGTTACAATGACATGTTCATGGGGCTGAATAGATGGTTCAACACTTGAGAGCACTGGCTGCTCATTCACAGGGCCTGACTTTGATTCCCAGAATCCAGAAGACAGTTCACAACAATCTCTAACTACAGGCATTGTCGATCAGACCCTCTCTTATGAATCCCACTGGTACCTGGCAACTTCTTGATATACACACTGGCAAAACATATACATCTAAATTAAACTTCATTCTTTTTGAAAATAACATATATATGAAGAAAAAAATTTTAAATATTAAATCACATATATATCTGTCTTTTCACTATTTGTATATGTAGTAACCTAGCGAGCCCAAAGAATGCAGCAGATCTCCTGGACGTAGAAATCCAGGTAGTTCTGATCCATCTGATGTGGGTGCAAGGAACCAAACTTGGGCAACCAAGAGGAGCAGGACTATTCAGTAAACTCTCCAGCTTCCAAATATGACATTAAAATGTAGGTGAAGCTGCCAGATTACTCCTTCTGTCTCCTATCACTTGGAAGTGATAAAAGTCCTTGTCAAAGGATTCAATGGCTTTCTAACCCTCTGTGAATGGACTCTCTACTTTGGTTCTTATTTTATTATTAACATAGCTCTCTGGGTGTGAGTACAGAAAACAAAAGATAACAAACCTGATTTGTTGAAACCCATCAGTGCCCAGTCATATTATATAGAAAAAGTTCTATAATTTGAGATATATCTTTTTCTTTTTGGAATTTTTGAGACAGAAATCCTCCACATAGACTTGGCTGTCCTGGAACTCACTACTTGAAACAAGCTTACCTCAAATTTCAAAGTTTTTAAAAGAAACCATCAATGTTCTCATGAACACTAATACCCTCTGAAATTCTGTAATAATAATGTAAACTGACAAATCACTTCATATATTCTCAATATCTAGGTTATTTATTATGTTAATTTCATCCATTTAAAACATTTGAACTATGTTTGTGTGGATATAACTGTACAATCAAGTATATAGTGAGAGTGAGAGGCAGTGAGAGGACAACTTACAGGTGTCTATTATCTACTTTTCCTATGTGAGTTCTAGAGATGAAACCCAGGGAGTCATTTAGTTGCAAGTGACCTCAATGACACATATGGGGTTTAAAAATTATTTATGTATGTTCCAGTCTGAGAGTGTACACATGCCTCAGCCAGAGTGTAGAAATAACTGAAAATTTTATGGGTGTAATTTGAGTCTTCCAGAGATTGAACTGAGGTCATTAGGCTTAGTAGCAACCAACATTACCCACCTAAACAATTCTATGACATTAGATTGTGGTTTTTAGAAAATGTTATGAACAAAAGTTTAATCCTCAAAATAAACTAACACAATTCAAAGAAAAGTAAAACAAATAAAAAGAGATAGCAGTATATTATTTGCGTTTGCAAATAGGATCTATTATTCAAATCATCTTGTTTTCCTCTATCATTAGATGACAATATGTTTACAATCTGAAAAGAAGACAATATTTTACTGATGTAATATTTCAACTAGTTTTATTTGAGGGCCAGTGAGACAACTAAGTGAGAAATGTCTGTGCAAGGCGGAGAGCTGACCTTGATTACCATATGAAGAACAAAAGTAGGTCCCACAAAGTTGCCTTCTGGTCTCCTCATATCTGTCATAGCCTAAAAACCCATAATCACATTACACAGACACACACACACACACACACACACACACACACACACACATACACACTGAAATGTCTTTTGTTTGTGTATATTTTGTTTTGTATATTTTAATAAATCCCATTGCCATTATATTATTTGGCATCTCTGGATAATTCACTAGAAAGCAGGATTTCAAGATGAAGTGCCAAATGGGAAATTAATGTGGATATGAAGAAGCATGGGAATTTCAAATAATATGTACATATACATAGCACATTAAGCTATGTTGTGAAATATTGGTGTGGAACACATGGTATCATTGATGTGTTACAAATTTCCAGCATTTCAATAATACAGACCAATCACAATTTTCCAGCACCTTTTTACTTTTTTTGTTTGTTTGTTTTTTGGTTTTTCGAGACAGGGTTTCTCTGTGTAGCTTTGCACCTTTTCTGGAACTCACTTGGTAGTCCAGGCTGGCCTCGAACTCACAGAGATCCACCTGGCTCTGCCTCCCAAGTGCTGGGATTAAAGGCATGCGCCACCACTGCCCGGCTACCTTTTTACTTTTATTTTTAATGATTCTCACTATTAATGCCTTTCCCTTTGGGAAATGTTGGACAAGTTTTGGTAAAAGATAAAAATGTATGCAAAGGTAGACTTCCTTAACAAAAGAATGCTTTGGACAAAAATCCCTGCCACAGCAGAACCAGGAATTCCATTGTGTCCTTTTAATTACACCTGATACCAAGGGTGAAATGCCTACTGTTCAGATTCAGTGTCTGAGGCAATTAAGGTCAAGAGTTCAGTTAATATATATAGAGAGAAGTTAGAATGGTATGGTATAATGGGAAAAAAGAGTAAGATATCTGGACCTTCCATTTGGGGAGCATTATCAGGGGAACAGGTCCATTCAGCAACATTAAAATTTGTGGTATAGTGTCTACTTCCCAGAAGTCCTTTTACCAAGGTCAGATATTTGGATAAGGATGTCCACTCCCTCACAGGCTTGACGAAAGTTCCCAGTGGCTAAAGCACTCATTCTCCTAATCTTTGGCAGGAGGAACTTGTGGTCCTTTCATTAACATATGGCTGATGCCTATTGTCAAGGTCAGGCTAGTTTCCACAACCCATGATTTCAAGCCACACACAACCTCACAAGCCCTTTTCTCACCTGTTGAATCCTACATGCTACTATAGCATATAAAAGGTGTCTTTTTTTTCAATTAAACACTGCTTTCACACTCACATTGTGTCAGTCCCCTCCTTCCCTCTGAACCCTGCTAATTCCACATATCATCTTTGATACCTGAACCCTCTCCCCAAGCAGGTCTCCAGCAAAATAGACAGTTCATTGCTGGTTATCCTACAATATTACATCTCTACAAAACAGATGAAAATTATGCTTTGGATACAAACATGTGGTATTTAATGTTTTTTACACATCTTTTATTAGGCTTTTTAATACAAACATTATTGAAACATGTTGACAAAACAGCACACATTAGAGGTATACCATATACCCTAGGAATTGTACTTATGAGACTGACACATAAGGATCATGAGTTCAAATATATCCCTGACTAATTTTGATATCCAAACCAGTCTAAATAACAAACATCTCAGGGAATTTGTGAAATTATGAAAACACAAACCAGGAACAATCTCTCACAGATAAAGCAGTTTTTGGCTATTATGAATAAATATGCTATGAACATAGTTGACCAAGTGTTCTTGTGGCAGGATGGAGGAACATCTTTTGGGAATATGCCCAAGAGTGATATAGCTTGGTTTTGAGATACATCATTTCCCAATTTTCTGAGGAAGCACCATATTTATTTCAAAGCTATATAAGGTTGTACTCCCACAAGCAATGGAGGAGTGTTTTACTTACTCCACATCCATGCCAGCATGATATGTTTCTTATGTTATTTATCTTAGCCATTATGACAGCTATAACATAAATATCAAAATAGTTTTTACTTGCACATCCTTGATGGCTAAGGATGTTGACCATTTAAGTATTCCTCAGCCATTTTAGATTTCTCTGTTGAAAATTCTGTGTTTAGGTTTACACCACATGTTTGGATTATTTGGTTTCTTCAGGTCTAGTTTCCTGAGTTTGTTATTATCCTGAGTGTGGCAACTGAGAACCACAGAGACACACATGATTATGTACTCACTTATAAGTGGATATTACCTTTTAAGTAAAGACTAATCACAGTACAATCCACAAACCCAGACAGGCTAAGTAATAATTACAGCTGAAGGGAGGGATGCACAGATTTCCCTAGAATGGGGAAGTAGAATTGATTTTGTGGGTCAATGGGAACAGGACCAGGAATGATCAGGTGAGGAAGAGAAGAACAATGGGAGAGAATGTAGGGAAAGCTGAGTAGAATAGGGACATTTTAGGGGGCAATGCATGTCCCATTAGGGTTGTTCTTCTTACCTAGCTTCTCTGGGATTGTGAATTGCTTATCCTTCACTTTAACTCTAATATCCACTTATGAGTGAGGACACACTGTGTTTGTCTTTTTTGATCTGGGTTACCTCACTCAGGATGACTTTTTTCTAGTTCCATCGATGTGCCTAAAATTTCATGATGTAACTGATTTTTACCACTGAGTAATATATATATTGTAATCCATTTTGAAATACATTCAAATACCAGCAGAAATGACAGCTCAACAGACCTGTTCTGAGCACCCTATACTCCCCATAGTATAGTCTGTGGTCTTCCTTACAACTCGCTACAATAGAAGAAGAGGAGAATCCTGGAAAGAACCTGCAAGTTACCTGCCACTACTCCTGATTGCTAACCCTTCCCAGAGACCTTCATTGGCTAAGAGTCACCCAGGTTGATGTCAGAATATCAGCAGCTACATTTGTGAAAGAGCAGAGATAAAATGATTCAGAAAGCACAGACCTTCCAGCTCTGCCTGCCCAGCTCAGTAGACAAGGCTCTAGTCAAGAAAGTTTTTACTTTAGTAGACATTCTTCCCCTCTCCTATAGCACATCCTGTTCTTCATCCAAAGCACAGGGTTCTTTGTGTGCACATTGTATTACACACTTTTTACACTGTGCAGCCAACACATTGCCTTGTATCTGGGAGTTCTACAGCCAAACACAGTTCACAAACACATAGTAACTGTTGTATAAGTTACTGTGTAACTGTTCTTAAAAAAATAGGCCATGAATTAGAAAACAATGAGGGGTCATGGAAGGGCTTGGAGACAGGAAAGAGAATGTGAATATGACATAGTTATAACTTCAAAAATTATTTTGAAAAGTTGAAACAGGCTTTATGTCCATGTACTTCAGACACTAGGGATTGATATTACAGCACATCAAATATTTCTCAAAACTTTCATCTCAGTGTATACTTCTAAAACCAGAAAAATAATGTCCTGATAGGGAGAGCCACAACATTTTACACAGATCTATTTTGGTTGAACTATTGTAACTATAGCAACTTGATTTCAAGATAAGTTCAATCCTTTATTCAGGTTCTGGATTGCCCTGGTCTGTGGACTGAAAGAAATGGCCAATCAGGACATTTACAGAGCATCTAAAATTGATAACCTAATTCCACATTGCTAATCTCAACTATTGTTAAAGTAGGAAATCTCTCAAACTCTATCCTTCCTCTCCCTTTCTGCACTGTGACTCTACCAGCTTCAAAGTTGGTCAACAAACTCAACTCTTGCACAGGTCCCTCTTCAATTGTAAGTTTCCAGAAATGCCAGAGTTTGGAAGACACTCATTCATTGGTCTATTTTTCTTTCTCACTGACCAGTTAAGACCCAGACTAGAAGAAATGGCAGAACTATCTTCACAACCCTCAACAGCACAGACAGGATTAAAAGATCAAAGCAATTCTCAATTATATTGTGTGAGGAAAGTGTGAGCTAAAGAAGAAAGTGTTCTAAATAGAAAAAAATTATCAATACCTGAGAAAATGCAAAAAAACCTTTATAACAAGGAAATACAATGTTTCTTAGCATACACATGTGAGGAATATAATTTATTTTATATTCTCTATTAAGTATGTTAACATTAACATTGTTAAAATGATTTGACAAAACTGAAAATGTTGGGCGTGCATCATCTATACATAGAATTGTACTTAGCAGACCAAAACATGAGGATTATGAGTTCAAACATATCCTTGACTAATTACTGATGTCCCAGCCAGGCTGGATAACAAACAACATTTTAAGGTAATTTATGAAAAATATGAAAAACCCACCACCCTTTTACAGACACCGTTACTTAAAAATTATGGTCACATAGTGCCTGATATTTAAATACAAACAGACCACTTAGATGATGGAGATTATTCTATACATTGCAGCAGATAAATTCCTCTTACTAAGTGAGAGCACAATAGAACATGAACAAAAGCCACAGAAGGAATATAAGGACTACAAAATAAACTTCACTAAGTAGATTTACATTACCTATAGCCACTTTAATATATACCTCAAAAGTTGCAAAATAGAAGCCATAATGAGATCTTCACATCAGTCTATAGTGAACATGTTGAATAATTTACTTAATTCAAGGAAATAAAAACAAGATATTCCTAGTTTTTTTTCTTGAAAATGAAGACAACTGTGATTCTAAAGTTTTTACCAAATGTTTACATGAATACACTTTTTCTCTTGTATGAGATTTTCCTTATTTCCTGATATCAATAATACACAAAAGAAAGCTCTAAAATATTTACAGGGCTAGAGACATGGCCAATCTCTTAATACAAGCTCATCCCCAGGACCAAAATCAGGGTTTTGACAACTTACAGTAATTCCCACTGTAAGAAGTTCCAGGGGTCTAAACTTCTGGAGAAGCAGAACACACATGCACAAGTACAGACAGACATCACATAATTAAAATTAAAAGAAATCTTCAAACTAATTTTTACTTAAGAATGTTTTTCTCTTATAATTCTAGTCATAAAGGTATTGAGGCATCTGAAGGCTTACAGAGTTACTCCCAATCATGTATTGATTCATTTAACTGAAAGCAAGCATGTAGGCTTGATTTCAGAAAAATCAATCATTCTCAGTCTGTGGTATTATTTGGGAAAATTAAGAAAAGGCTGCCCTACTGGGGGTAGGCCTGAGAGTATAACATTTCCCATTTATACTTTAAGCTTTACATTGCAGATTGAGAATGTGAATTTTTAGTTTTTTATTTTAGCTGCTATGTCTGACACTTGTTTCCATGCCACTTTCATGCTGATCTTGTATTGCTTTGGAACCAAGGGCCAATTCAATACTTTCATAGGTACACATTAACATGAATTTACATCAAAGCAACAGAAATGAATTAGTACACGTTCATGAAGTTTCACACCTGGATTCATTATCTCATTTAATTGAAGTATGAAATCTAAAAGAGTTACCATATTGTTTAAATCCATAGTCATTTTGGTAATGTGAATTTGCAGGTATAAACCAAATACAGAGGGATATCATAATTCTTGAAGAGAATTTTGACACGTGTGAGATATTACTCTCCATAATAATTATGTGTAACTGAATATAAGTGTGTTTGGTAAAGATTTTTTCAAACTAATTTTTACTTAAGAATGTTTTTCTCTTATAATTCTAGTCATAAAGGTATTGAGGCATCTGAAGGCTTACAGAGTTACTCCCAATCATGTATTGATTCATTTAACTGAAAGCAAATCCTTTATATCTTTTATATCTTATATCCTTTATCAAATCCTTTATAGTCACATTTCTTTGGTATGAGTTTTTTTTTATAGATGCTAAAGATGTAAAGTTATATTCACAGGCTTTTATACACCAATTACACACTAATAGTAATACTTTTCTAGGGTTTCTCTCCAGTATGTGTTCTTCTATGCAATAGAAGAATGTTGTGTTATGCAAAGGCTTTACAACACTGATTACAATCATAAGGTTTCTCTCCAGTATGTGTTCTTCGATGCATTTGAAGATGACCATGCTGTACAAAGGCTTCACCACACTGATTACATTCATAGGGTTTCTCTCCAGTATGTGTTTGTCTATGCATTTTAAGTTAACCATGTTGTACAAAGGCTTTACCACACTGATTACATTCATAGGGTTTCTCTCCAGTATGTGTTCTTGTATGCCTTTGATGATTACTATGATGTCCAAAGGCTTTAGTACTTTGATGACATTCATATAGTTACTCTCCAGTATGTGTTCTTGTACGCCTTTGAAGATTACTATGATGTCTAAAGGCTTTAGTACAATGATCACATTCATATGGTTTCTCTCCACTATGTGTTCTTTCATGCAATTGAAGAACATTGTGGCGAGCAAAGGCTTTACCAAACTGATTACATTCATAGGGTTTCTCTCCAGTATGTGTTCTTTTATGCATTTGAAGAACACTGTTTTGAGCAAAGGCTTTACCACACTGATTACATTCATAGGGTTTCTCTCCAGTATGTGTTCTTGTGTGCCTTTTGAAGATGACTGTAATGTACAAAGGCTTTATCACACTGATTACATTCATAGAGTTTCTCTCCAGTATGTGTTTTTCTTCTTTCTTTTTTCTTCTTTCAGAATATGAAAATTTATTATTATTGCATTTCCATTGTCAAAATTTAGGATCTTGGTCTTTCCTTCTCACCTTTGTACAGGGCCAAATGGGACACATTGGCTACTTTAACAACCTTAAAGCGGACTCCAGGAATATCACCTACAGCATGACCTTTTCGACCAAATCCAGCAACCAGAACTTCATCGTTTCCCTCAGTGAAGTTCAAGCAGCCGTCGTTGGGCATGAAAGCTGTGATCTTCTTGCTGTTTTGGATGAGCTGCACCTTGACACACTAACTGATGGCAGAATTTGGCTGTTTGCCTTCAACCTCTACTTTTTCCAGCACAATTCCCTTGGCATGAGAGGCACCTCCAAACGGATTGGCCTTGAGGGCTGTGCCCAAGTGGGCTTTCTTGTATTGTTTATTGTGCCACTTCTGGTCCCGTCGGTGGCTGCGGAGCTTCCTGGCAGTACGGAGACCCTGACACTTGCCCATTTTTCCGGCACCACTGGCCCAAGAGAAAGAGAGCCAGTATGTGTTTTTCTATGCATTTCAAGATTATTGTGAAGTACAAAGGCTTTACCACACTGATTACATTCATAGGGTTTCTCTCCAGTATGTGTTCTTGTATGCCTTTGAAGATTACTATGATGTCCAAAGACTTAAGTATATTGATCACATTCATATGATTTCTCTCCAGTATGTGTTCTTTTATGCCTTTGAAGACTACTATGATGTTTAAAGGCTTTAGTACATTGATCTCATACATATGGTTTCTCTCCACTATGTGTTCTTTTATGCAATTGAAGAACACTGTTTTGAGCAAAGGCTTTACCACACTGATTACATTCATAAGGTTTCTCTCCAGTATGTGTTCTTGTGTGCCTTTGAAGATGACTGTAATGTACAAAGGCTTTACCACACTGATTACATTCATAGGGTTTCTCTCCAGTATGTGTTTTTCTATGCATTTCAAGATTATTGTGAAGTACAAAGGCTTTACCACACTGATTACATTCATAGGGTTTCTCTCCAGTATGTGTTCTTGTATGCCTTTGAAGATTACTATGATGTCCAAAGGCTTTAGTACATTGATCACATTCATATGGTTTCTCTCCAGTATGTGTTCTTTCATGCAATTGAAGAACATTGTGGCGAGCAAAGGCTTTACCACACTGATTACATTCATAGGGTTTCTCTCCAGTGTGAGTTCTTTTATGCATTTGAAGAACACTGTTTTGAGCAAAAGCTTTACCACACTGATTACATTCATAGGGTTTCTCTCCAGTATGTGTTCTTGTGTGCCTTTGAAGATGACCATGCTGTACAAAGGCTTTACCACACTGATTACATTCATAGGGTTTCTCTCCAGTATGTGTTCTTGTGTGCCTTTGAAGATGACCATGCTGTAAAAAGGCTTTACCACACTGATTACATTCATAGGGTTTCTCTCCAGTATGTGTTCTTGTGTGCCTTTGAAGATGACCATGCTGTACAAAGGCTTTACCACACTGATTACATTCATAGGGTTTCTCTCCAGTATGTGTTTTCTGATGCCTTTTAAGATTACCATATTGTGCAAAGGCTTTGGCACATTGATTGCATTCATATTGTTTCTCTCCCTTTTGCCTTCTTTCATGCCTACAAGGATAATTTAAAAATGTAAAACTTTACCACAATTATTACACTGTTACATCTATATTTCTCTAAGAATTAATTTTTCAGTTTGTTGTGCATGTAAAAAGGAATCAAATCTTAAGGTGTTATTACTTTGCTTAGACTCATGTTTTTGCTCTTCAATAAGGATTATTTTCCACATTTGGAGATGCCTGTTAAGGTAAGAACCTTTATTACAGGACTCATATTTATGGCATATTTTTTCTCAAGGAGATTTTTTCATATATATGAAAAGAACTGGAAGAATTCAGACTTTCACCCCACTTATTTCATCCATATATTTTCCTATACTGTGAATCCTACCATATTTGCAAAGTGAACCAGGGAAGACAGAAGTATTAAATCTTCCCACTACTCATAGGGCTTTTCTTCAGTTTGATTGCTGATGTATTCTTTTTTGAGTTGGGAACCCAATTACATGTAAACTTGAATCACATTTAGCAAGTCTACTCAACATGGGACCACTACTCAACTTATAATTGTTTCGAGATGGACAAGGATACATTTCTTCTTTCCATATCCCTATGTTCATATGGCTTGTATCAAGAGTGACATATGATATTCCTAGTAAATGAAGAATAACAAATACAAGGTTTCTACAATGCCTCCAGTTTGATATTTTGTTCCTCATGGACATGTCCTATGGGTTGTAAGGATTCTCCACTACAATCCTCCCTTAACTCTTGAATCTAACAACCTATTTCATTAAACATAGCAGAGTCAGAACAACTAGAGAGTAACACTAGCTTTACTATAGACTACTTGTTTATTAGAATGTTTTGGACACAGACTTATTATATATTCAATGTGTATACCTTTGGTAGTCTGAGTCATATGAATCTAAATGAATTGGCAATTCTACAGCACAGCTCTGATAGATCTATGATTCCAATGCTGATTTCTGTTAAGGTGTTGATTGCTTGTCTTTCTTCTAAAAAGAATGACCTGCCAACACAATTCACTTACCTGCCTTTCAGGTATATGGATTATGAACATCATGAATATACTTTAAGCTGTGATTATTTACACTGCTTTATTTCTTTAAAACTTAAAGAGACATTAAAATATATCCGGGGGCACATTTGTATTAACTTTCACATGAAAATTACCTTTCATGTCGTTCAGAACTTGCACAATGTTCTTCAACTTCAAGATCTTCCCAATTGTATCCTAAAATATAGGATGAGAAAATGTATGAAATATTACAGAAATTTGTGCAAATTTTAACTTACTATCTTCAGTGATCCTTAGAACCATGCCTCATTCATCCTCATTCTCAATCAGAATTACTAAAGAGCATCAATAACCGAGAAACAGTTGTTGCCTTAATTTAAAATATGAAGGAAAATTTACCTATAGCAGTGAGGTTTATATATGTCTCCAGCATCACATCTTTATAAAGATTCTTCTGGGAAGGATTTAGCAATGCCCACTCCTCCTGAGTGAAGTTGACATGCACATCATCATAGGTCACGGCATCCTAAAATATGCCATACATAAGAATGCCATGCATGTGTATAAAACAAAAGCATGATACTGACAACATTGTAAATGCGTGCTTGTTTGACAATATAGTCATATAATTCTGGTGCTTCCCACACTTATTTTACAACCCAGACATAACAATATAATCAATTTATTTTAGAATGAAACAGAATAGGAGGTTTGCTTCTATTTTTTCTGAATGCTTTGAATGAGATATTACCTTGCAAGAAAAATGCCTATTAACAGACATATAGAGAAAAGCAAACACATCAGCAGTACTCAGTACACATCAGAGAAACTGTATGAATAGTAACTAACTACAAAAAAAGATGAGTAAGCTTAGTGTGTTGGCTCATGCCTTTAACTCCAGAACTCAGAAAGCAGAGGCAGGTATATGTGTATTAGTCTAGTCTATGCAATCAGTTCCAGGACAGCAAGGAGTAAATATTAAGAACCTGTCTGCACTGCAAACATCAATCAAATGTACAAAAAAGATAGGATAAACTCAGAGACTTTTTTTAATGAAGTTGCTACAAAGAGTTAGGCATTCACTCCAGTTCTGTATTCATCTTCCAGAAACCTGTATTGCTCTAGTTTAAACTTTAGTTTCAAAAAATCTTACTAAAAAGAACTGTTTATTGAAACAGTTACAAATAGACAGATGATAACATTAGCAATATCACCGTTGATTATAAATAATCAACACAGGGCAGGACAGATGACTCAGAAGTTAAGAGCTTTTGCTGTTCCTTCATATAGATGGGTTCAATTGCCAGGACTTAAATGGGGAAATCACACAACTGTTCATTATTTCAAGCTCATGGATTCTAAGACTCTCTTTTGACTACTGCTAGGGCCACACATATGTGTGGTGCATATCCATGTGTACAGGCAAAAGAATCATAATTATTACAAAAATCAAAACAAACACAATGAGCAAGAGGAATGTCACACACATGTAATTTAAAGACTCAGAAGACCCAGGCACTATTAGTGTCATGAATATTGCCATCCTGGGAAAGAGAATGATACCCTCTGCCAAATTTAAAAATTCAAGCTGGGGATAAAGCTCAGAAAAACAGCATAAGTTTGACATGTACAAAAAATGTATACTCCAGGCCAATCACCCAATAATGTCTATTATAAAAAAACCTGGAATGTTGGCCAACCTTTAATGTAACCATGTAGAAGAAAGAGTCAGGTAAATCTCAGAGTTTAAGGCCAGGCTGGTGTATAGAACTATGTTTAGGACAGTCAGGGTGACTCAGACAAAGTGTATCATCAGAAACAAATATAAAAACAGCAAAATTTAAAAAAATCATGCTAGAATATGGCTTAGCATTGAATACTACTTTGTTTAATTGAATCTTATGTGATTTAGTAATACCATCTATAATGGTGGTAAAATCATGACAGTACAAGAAGGAATGTGGTTGATTCATTTGAACCACAACATAATAGAAACCTAGAAAAGAAAATGAGTTAAGGCTACAGAGATACATGTCATACTCCACCCCCAATGAGATATTTCATCCAGAGAGGTTCTTCCTACTTAAGGTTCTGAAAACACCCCGAAGGAAGCTGCCAAGGAGAGACATATGTTCAAATATCTCATCCTATCTGGGATCTTTTCATACAGTCGACTAGATTCTGACCCATGTCACTATAGGCTCAGGATTATCCATGATCATTTAGCCACCTCAATAATCCTCAGAGTCTGCACCACCTCTACATTGTTCAAATGTCCAAAGTCTCTTTTAACACTCATGACAAATTCTTGACTGTGTCATCTTATAAAATCAGAAAACAATTTAAATCTTTCCAACAAATAAATGGCAGAGAAAACCCATTCCCATTCCAAAGGAGAGGAACTGACACATAATGAGGAAAGATTGGATAAAGAGAAGACTGAAACTCAGCAGGGCAACCATCAAATCTAGTAGTTCTGTTTCAGACACATGGAGCTTCATTTTCAAAGGGCTTAGATGGCTCTCAACCCACAACTTCCCATACATCTCTCTCTTTGGTTACTTACTCTGCATATATGCAGCTCTCCATGGAAGATATCTCATAGCTTAAGTATCTCAACATCTTATGGTCTCCAAATGCAACCCAGGCTGCATCCTCATAGTATCATGCAATGCACTTAGACAGTGTCCTCACTGGAGCTCTTACCATACCAAACACTCATGTCTACAACAGTGTTGACCTAAAAACCCAGATTAATAATGTATGAACTTAAATTTTGTATCATTCTGGTTTATAGAACCAATTCACCATCAATGATTCCCCCCAATTTGGCTTCTAAGTTCTGATGGCCCCTACCATACTTGGATCAGAGTTGCAGCAGGGTTTATATGAAGTTCCTTCCTGGGACTGGGAATCACTTTGCCTAATTCCTCCATTAACTGATGGCATAGAAGGATGGATTCTTACCCTTAGGACACCTTGCTAGACTTCCAATGTAGAGCAAAGGTTTTCTTTATAATGGTTATAATCTTCCTGAAATTCTTGTCTCTGTTCAGCATTTGACTGTCATCTGAAAATACATAGTCCTGTTTTTCTCTACAACCCATAGACTTTTCACATATTTATATCTACTTCTTGAATTTTTTCACTGTAATTCTGAATGAATCATAAATAATAGGCATCCAAGAGAGTCATTATTCCACCTAAGAAATCAGCCCCATTATTTTTTTAATGCTTCCTTACTCATTTTCTTGGGAACATGGCATAATAAGAAAGGTTAGGGGCCAAAATATCATACAAATGACCTCTATCTTAATTCCCACTGTAATCCTATGTCCTCTACCCCAACTGTTTACAGTACCTTCAACAGTACTTTATTCTAAATATTATAAGAATGACCAGTTAAGCTCTGTGTACAGCTTTCTATGTCCTTTGCCATCTAAATTTTGTTATCTTTAACATTCCTCCAAAAGTCATCATTCCCAGGACCTTTGTATAACAAAATCACTTTTGCTTTATCACATTCTGTTATAACTTAAATTTTTCTTGCTCTGATTCAATTGTCTAAACAAAAGCACCCCAGGTAAAGGATGTGCCTATTTGGCTCATTCTGCCAGATCACAATCCATCATTGTGGGAGCTTAGGTTAGAAATTCAATCTAGCAACTGAAGGCAAAAACCATGAGGAATCTTCATTTCTTGGCTTTTTCTCTTACTTGGTCATTGTCTAATGCTTAGTTTACTGTCTTATCCAGGGCAGGCAAACTTTCTTAGGGATATTGCACACTCACTGGAAGGGCCAACATTCATCAATCAACAATCAACAAAATCTCTCAAAGACTTAGCCACCAGCCATTCTGATGGGAATATCCTCAACTGATATTCCCAAAGGTGTTTGCAGAATCTGAATTATTGACATTAATTAAGACAATAATATGTGAGAAGATTTTAAAAATTAAAAACCAATATATCAACTACACCAATACCTTAAGTAGCTAAAATGCAAATATTAATGATAATAACAACTAGAAACACAGATATGCTAAAAAATGAAGAAATACCAGTTTCTAGGAGCAAGAAAAGGAAGCTTAATTTTTTTCTCCAAAGAAAGTCACCAAACCAATAAACTCAAGAAATTCCTGACATAATGTATCAGTTTTCCAGAAAATAAAAATAGGTGAAGGTTCATTATTTTTCAGAGAAACAAATATGACTAAATTATAGGCAGTGGGACTGAGTCCTGTACTGAATGCATGAGTTGGCTGTTTGAAACCTGGGGCTTATACAGGGACACTTGTCTCAGCCTGGGAGGAGGGGACTGGACCTGCCTGGACTGAATCTACCAGGTTGAACTCAATCCTCAGGGGAGTCTTTGCCCTGGAGGTGATGGGAATGTGGGGTGGTCTGGGGAGAAGGCAGGGGAGCCGGGAGAAGAGAGAACAAGGGAATCTGTGGCTGATATGTAAAATTAAATTAAATTATAAAATAAAATAAAAAAAATAATCACACAACATAGATGGTACCATTTGACAAAAGAAGACAGAGAGGCAGACATACAAATATAACATTGTCACTTGAACAAGAAATATTACATTCTAATAAAAATTCAAATCAAAGAAAACACTGACTAACACTCACCTTGTGCACTCCAGTTCTCCCCTTCACCAATAATAGAAAATGGGGTCAGTGGTGGAAGACACCTTTAATTCCAGCACTCAAGAGGCAGAACCATGAAGATCTCTATGAGTTCAAGGTCAGACTGGTCTACAGAGTGAGATCCAGGACAGACACCAAAACTACATAGAAAAACCTTGTCCCAAAGACGAAAAAAAATGGGTTGGGTGAGAAGGACTCTTCCACCAAAATTGGATAGACTTCCTTGAATTCTAATATTTCTACATTGTAGAAAATAGTTTTGGCTCTTAAAGCTATATCATTCTCTGTTGGTAATGAAAAGGATGTCTGTTAGATCATTTAGAAATGATTTTCTTTCCTATGATTGAAGATTGGATGTAAGTCTGCATCAGAGTGGGAAAATGGAAAATTTTCAAACCAAATGAAAGGTAAAAGCCTTTTAAATAAATATTGTGTGATTTCTATTCTATACATAAGTAAGCTGATTTCCTCTAATTGTTTTATAAGTCATAAGGACTTTTGAAAACAAATCTAGCCATATTTTATGTGTATATTTGTATGTGTGAAAGAGCATATTTTCCATGTGTACAGATGACACAACAAGGAGCATATCAGATCCCCTGGACCTGGGAATATCAAATAGTTATAAGCCTAAAAACTTGGGTGCTGGTATCTGAACTCCTCCAAGAAGAATACTTGCAGAGTGACATGCACAGTACTTTTTATCCAACAAACTGAAAGTCTTTCACAGTTTAACCACAACAGAAACCTAAATAAGGAAATAAGGAAATGAATGATCCCTGGGAACCTAATGAATTGGTATTAAGACGTTGGGTATGGGATCAGGTAGGCTACCTAAAGACTTTCTCCACTCTCTGTTACCCAAGACTCAGGGTCATCCCAAGGGCTGAAACAGAACTGCAGCTTCTCCTTTCTCTTTCCATGTCCCCTCTGGATTCCAAAAATCATTCCCACCTACCATTCCCTACTCACTTCATATCTGAGTCACATCACTCAAAATGAACAGACACTCCTGGCTCAATTATTTGCTACATCTTCCAGAATGCCAGTTAAAATGCCTGCAGATCTATGACACCATCACTTACCCTAGACCTTATTCTAAGAGTTGCCCTGACCACTGGAGTAGAAAACCAGAGGCATCTTCCCCTCTGCCCTCCCCATGTCTTCTGTGGATCCCTAATATCAGCTCCTCTTCATTTATTTGCCCCCAGCTTCCAACACCACCAAGCCTTCTCCCTTGAACACAACAGCCAAGAAGGCCAGGGCAAAAGGCACTACTCACTCAT
Source organism: Peromyscus eremicus (assembly GCF_949786415.1). Lineage (NCBI taxonomy): Eukaryota > Metazoa > Chordata > Mammalia > Rodentia > Cricetidae > Peromyscus > Peromyscus eremicus. The sequence goes on from NW_026734463.1 coordinate 200,721, forward strand.
CACATACTCTGAAACTCCAAAGAACAAAGAGAAACCCAGAAACAAAACTTCAATCAAACCAAGATGATGTTAGAAACCAGAACCTAGACTTATAATCTCCCCAACCCAGATGCTGAGCATAAGAACATAGTAACAGTCAGGGCAACATGGAACCAACAGAGCTCAGCTATACTATCACAGCAGGCCTTAAATTTTCTTTTTTTAAAAAGATTTATTTTTTTATATATACAGCATATATGACTGCAGGCCAGAAGAGGACACCAGATCTCATTATAGATGGTTGTGAGCCACCATGTGGTTGGTGGGAATTAAACTCAGGACCTCTGGAAGAGCAGTCAGTGCTGTTAAACTCTGAGTCATCTCTCCAGGCCCCTAAATTTTCTAACATAGCAGAAATACAAAAAAAAGACCTTAAAACAAACTGTATGGAGATGATAGAGGTCCTTAAAAAGAAAATAAATACCTTAAATAAATTCATGAAAGCACAAACAAACAGACAATTGGAGGAGATCAATAAATTCTTCCAAGAAAGCTAGAATAACAGAAAAAATTGCAGTAAACCAATAAACAACTTAAAGCCAAGATAAACCAACAAATAGCTGAATAAAACAAAACTGTTTAAGACCTGAAAATGGAAATAGAAACAATAAAGAAAACAGAAACTGAAGGAATTCCAGAAATGAAAAATTTAGGACTACAAATAGTACAAAAAGTGCAGAGTCAAGGTTCACCAATAGAATAGAGAGATAGAATAGAGAATCTCATTCACTGGGGATACAGTAGAATAAATGGATATATCAGTCAAAAAATGTTAAATATAAAAATTACTTGATGCAAAACAACCAAAAAATCTGTGACATTATGCAGAGACCAAACTTATAAATGACAGGAATGAAAGAAAGAGATAAAACCCAGGTCAAATGTCCAGAACATATTTTCAATAAAATTATATAATAAACATTTCCCAAGTTAAGGAGGTGCTGATGAAGGCACAAAGAATCATGCAAAACACCACAGAAATTGGGTCAGAAAAGAAAAATCCCTTGTCACATAATAAGCAAACCAATAAACATACAGAACAAAGGAGAATATTAAAAGCTGCAAATGAAAAAAACCTAGTAACATATAAAGACAGACTTATGAAAATTACACCTGACTCATCAGTGGAGATTCTAAAATCCATAAGGGCTTGGACACATTGATGCAGGCTGTAAGTAACCACAGAATCCATGCTGAATTACTATATCTAGAAAATTTTCAATCATCATAAGTGAAGAAAATAAGATATTACATGATAAAGTAAATTTTAAGCAATATCTATGCATAAATCAAGAGTTACAGAAGGTACTAGAAAAAAAAAATCCAACCCAAGGAAGCTAGCTACACACATGGAAACACAGTAAATAAATAATATCACATCAGCAAAAACAAAAGAAGGGAAATAGAAACACACACACACACACACACACACACACACACACACACACACACACAAACATACTCTCATTCACATGCTATCATCACCAATAACAAGAACAAAATAACAAATATTAATAATCATAATTCCTGATATGTCTCAATATCAATAGTCTCAATTCCTCAATAAAGATGCAAATTAACAGTATGGACTCAAAAAACAAAATCCGTCCTTCCACTGCATACAAGAAACACACTTCAACATCAAGGATAGATATTTGTGAAAGGTGAAGGCTGGATAAAAAATTTCAATCTATTGGAACTAAGAAGCAGGCTTGTGTAGCCATTTTAGTATCTACCAAAATAGATGTCAACCAAAAATTAATCAAAAGAGTTGGAGAAAAATACTCCATATTCATCAAAGGACAATTCCACAAATATGACATTTCAATTGTTAAAATCTATGCCCCAAACACAAGGTCACCCACTTTTGTAAAAGAAACACTTATACAGATCAAATGACACATTGATTCTCACACAGTGTTTGATAGTGGTAGACTTCAATACACCACTCTCACCAATGGACATGTCATCCAGATAAAAACCAGAGAAATATTGGATCTCATGGATTTTATAAATCATATGAGTCTAATAGATACTAAAGAATATTCTACCCAAAGAAAAAGAATACACCTTATTCTCAGCACAACATGGAATTCTCTCCAAAGTTGATGACACACTGGGACCCAATTCAAGCCTCAACATATACAAGAAGATTGAAACAACTACCTGCATCCTATCAGACCACTATGGATTACAACTACAAATTAAAACCAAGCAAGCCAAAAAAAAAAAAGCTTCCAAACTCATGGAAAATGAACCAATCTCCACTGAAGAAAATATGTCAAAACAAAAATAAAGAAGAAAATTAAAGACTTTCTAGAATTCAAGGAAATAATACATAATGTATGCAAACTCAGGGGACACAACAAAAGTGCTGATATGAGGAAATTTCATAGCACTAAGAGCCTATATAAAAAAGTTCAAAGAATGAAGAGATCTCATATTAGCAACTTAACAGCACATATGAAAACTCTAAAACAAAAATAAGTAAGCATAGCTAAGAGGAGTGGACAGGAAGAAACTATCAAATTGAGCAAAAAAAAATCAACAAAAAAGAAACAAAGAAAAATACAAGGAGTCAATGAAGCACAGATTTGGTTCTGTGAGAAAATCAACAAGACATACAAATCCTCATTCAAACTAAGAGACACAGAGAGAATATTCTAATTTACAAAATCAAAAACAAAACTGGCCCTTAAAAATCTGGAGATTGCAACAATCTGGAGGTAAATAGACTCTGGGGTTCCAATTTCAGCTATTCAATGAGTCATAGCCTCACTGCTTGATATCCTTGAGATCATTAAACTAATTAAGCACAGATTTCCAGTGTTGTGGTAAATATAAAGTGAATTAAAGAGTAATTGCAATCATGAACATAGAGAAACAATACTCAATAAAAGATTTGCAAACTGATTCCAAGAATACATCCAAAAGATCATCCAAACTGATGGAGTAGGCTTCATCGTAGAGAGGCAGTGATAACTCAATATATAAAAATCAGTAAATGCAATCCACCATAAAAATATACTGGAAAAAAACTATATCATCCCATTAGACACTGAAAAATCCTTTGACAAAATCATACATCATAAAAGTCTTGGAGAGATAAGGGATTCAAGGTAAATGCATAAGTGTAATAAAGGAAATTAACAACAAGCCTATAGTTAACAACAAATTAAATGGAGAGAAATTCAAAGTAATTGTACTAAAATATGGAACAAGACAATGCTGTCAACTCTCTGTAGCTACTCAATATAGTACCAGAAGTTCTAGATAGACCAAAAAAACAACTGAAAGACATAAAAGAGATATAATTTGGAAAGGAAAATGTCAAAGTATTATTATTTGTAGATGATATGATAATATACTTAAGTGACAATAAAATTCCAACAAGGGGACTACAGCTGATTAACACTTTCAACAAAGTGGCTAGATACAAAGGAAACTAAAAAAAAATCAGTATCCCTCCTCTAAAAAGTGACAAACTGACTGAGAAAGAAATAAGGGAAACACCCTTCACAATAGCCTCAAATATTATAAAACATGTTCAAGCAACTCTAACAAAGCAAGTGAAATACATGTGTGATCAAAACTTCAAAGTATTTGAAGAAAGAAATTGGAGAGGATATCAGGAGATGGATAGATCCCCCATGCTCATGGATCAGTAGGATTAACACAGTAAAAAGGCCACCCTACCAACAGCAATGTAAAGATTCAGCACAATCTCCATCAAAATTCAAACACATTTGTTTGAACACCTTGAAAAGACAGTTTGCAGATTCATATGAATAACCAAAAGAACGGAATAGCTAAAACAATCTTGAACAATAAAAGAACAACATGGCATTGTTAGTAAAAAAGACAAGTTGAAAAATGGAATTAAGTTTTTAAGATCCAGACATAAATCTATAAACATGTGGACACCTGCTTTCTGATAATGAAAATAAGATCTATGAAAAGGAAAAAAAGACAGCACTTCCATCAAATGGTGCCTGTCAATCTGAATTTCTGCACGTAGAAGAATTCAAATAGATCCACTTTCATCATGCTCGACAAAACTCAAGTCCAAGTGGGTCAAAAACCCCAACATAAAACCAGACACACTGAAAAGGATACAAGACAAAGTGGGGGAAAGCCTTGAATGCACTGGCTCAGGAGACAACTTTCTCAACAGAACACTAAAGTCTATAATTAATAAATGGGACCTCATGAAGCTGTAAACCTTCTATAAGGCAAAGGACATAGTCGATTAAAGAGGCAGCTTAAGGAATGGGAAAAGATTTTTAACAATTCTATAACCAATAGAGGCCAAATCTTAAATATATGCAAAGAACTCAAAACAAAACAAAACAAAACAAGATATTGAATGCTACGGAATAATCCTTCTGTACATTGTGACTAAGTAGTACTCTCATAGGTTAATTACAAATTGACTGGCCTATAGCTGGGTAGGAAGAGGTTGGAAGGGAGAGTCAGACTAGGAGAATTCTGGGAAAAAGAGTTCAGAGACAGAGGAGTCACCAATCAGACAGAAAGGAATTAAGACACGCCAGAAAGGTAAATGCCACAAGCCTCTGGGCTGCACATAGATGAATAGAAGTGGTTTAATTTCTGTTATCAGAGCTATTTAGTCACAAGTTTGAGCTGTAGGCTGAGCATTTGTAAATATAAGCCTCAGTGTATTTATTTGTGAGCTGCAACCAGGAAAAATACATGTACCTACCCTTGAAAACCTAACTAATTATAAAAAAATGGAATATGGATCTAAGCAGAGAATTCTCAACAGAGGAATGTCAAATACCCAAGAAACACTTGAAGAAATGTTTAACATCATTGGCCACCAGGGAAATTTGAATCAAAAATACTTTTAGATTCCATCTTAGATCTGTCAGAATGGCAAATATGAAAAACCCATGTGACATGTCATGCTAATGAGGAAGTGAAGCAAGGACAACACAACCTACTGTGTGTAGGAGTGAAAACTAATACAGGCACCATGGAAATCAATACCATGGTTCCTCAGAAAACTGGGCATCTATTGACCTCAAGACTCAGCTATACCACTCTTGGGCATATACTCAAAGGATGTTCCATCCTACCCTAGGAACTCTTGCTCAACTACGTTCATTTATGAGGATTTATTCATAATATCCAGGAACTAAAAAATAGTGAAGATATCCCTGAACTGAAGAATGTATAAAGAGGATGTGGTACATTTATATAATGTAAAATTACTCAACTGTTAAAACAACGACATCATGAAAAAATTAATACCTCACTTTTCACTGCTAACATCAACTATTGTCAGAGTAAGAAAGTTGAAACTCCTTCTTGGCCTTCCCTTGCTGTGCTGTGAATACACCTGGCTTTACTGTTCATCTGTGAACTCAAATCTTGCACAGAACCTCTTCATTTTAAGTTCCCAATAAAAGTCAGAGAGATTGGAGGAAACTCATTTATCCTTTTATTCTTCGTTTTCACATACCAGTCTAGGCCCTGCCTGGAGGCAGTTGCAAGACTGTCTTCAGAGACTGGGCAGCAGAGTCAGCATTAAATTTTTAAACAAGTTTCAATTACGTACTGTGAGAGAAATCTGAGCTACAGAAGACATTAATTTGACCAGTGGTTCTCAATCTTCCTAATTCTGTGACCCTTTAATACAGTTCTTCACATTGTAGTGACCCCCACAACTGTAAAATTCTTTTAACTACTACCCCATAACTATAATTTTGTTACTGTTATAAATCATAATGTAAACAACTGTGTTTTCTTATGGTCTTAAGCAACCCTTGTGATAGGGTTTTTTGACACCGCCAAAGGGAGTCATAATTTCCAGATGGAGGACTACTATTTTAAGCTGATATTAATTAGTTAACTTAATTAATTAATTAACTTACACTTAATAAAAAAGAATGAAATTTTTAGTGATTTAAAAACACATTAGGAAATAGAAACAAATATTCATTAGAGCAGTAATTCATTTAAAGAAAATAAAATTTAAAAATGATACCAATAATTGACTTTAAAATTGTGAAAAGAATTGAAGGAATAATAGGCTATGCTGCTGTTGAAAAAGAGTAGTCACTTTCCTGTTAAAGAAAATGCCTTTAGTAAGACTTTGTAGGACTTTGTCTCATGTAAATTATTAGCTGCTGAGTGCTGTAAGTGGACACATATTTACAGCCAATGGCCTGTGCCTCAAAACTCTAAGCCAACTTAACTGTGTCAACCAGGATTACACACATCTTCATGGGAGAGTTTGCTGTTGGAATCTAAATACTTAGTAGCTATCTTCCCAAAACAGTACACCCATCAATTCTGTCTGTCTTCATTCACCTGGGAAAAACTAATGCATGCAGGGAAATTACAGAGAAAGTCACTCACCATGCCACATCAATCCTTCAATGTAATGGAGACCCCTGCAGCTCATGGCCTTCACCTTCAGTCTATGACCTAGCTATTGTCTACTCTGTTTCCCCCTACAGTGAACACAGTATACTGTTCCTCCTCTTCTGGCCTGAAGGGAGGAGCCATGCTCCACACACAAATCCTTTCCCTGTTCTGCAATGGACAGTCCACTATGTGACTCAGACTGGTAATTTTAGAACTCTGTAGTGCTGCAGATGTATAAACCAAGATTTAGGATTAGTTAGACAGGAAGATAGCAAGGGAAATGCCCTGTGGTGCTACAGACAGGGTTCAAGTCCACCTCAATCAACACAGAAGGCCTTGGCTCAAAACTGCTTTTCAAAAAGACTAGAGATGCCCCTGTTCTAAAATTAATATAGTTTTGTGGCGCACCAGGACTTAATGTTGGCTGTAACCTTTTAATAGTCACTGGAGAAGCATTTAGAGGCCAGGGTTTTTATTGGAGGGAATGGGCCTTTCTGCTGGTTATAAATCAAGGTTGTCCCCATTGTTATGGGAATGTAGCTGGTTAATCCTGGGAAACAAACACTATCATCTTATTTTACTAATCTCTAACAGGTATGGTTAGCATACTACTTATCTTTGGGATACTGGGATGCAGCCCTCCCTTTCCTAAATTCTACTTTGTGACTCGATGTCTCCTAAGTACTGGGAAGCCCTTATACCATCAATTCTATTACCATCAATTCTACTCTTCTACATCACAAGTTAGCAGTGGAGTGCTACTTGACACAGGAGATACTGTTTACAAGCTCCACAAAATTAATTCTGTTATGCCCAGATCACAGGGACCCCTTAAAGACCACCACAGAGACCAAATCCCATGTGTAAAATCAAAGAGCCTTTATTCAAGCTCTGGGGCTCAGTCCCTCTGTCTGTCAAAAGCAGCGGTGAGAGCAGCGAGCCCTGAGCCCAGGCAGGGTGGAATTTTGTTTTAATCAAAGCAGAGGTAGGGATGAGGGGATTTCCTGGGTTTAGGATGCTGATTGGCTGACAAATGTCTAGGGCTATCTGTAAAACAAAAATAGGTGTGTGCTACACTCAAGGACATCTGGCCACCTTATGGTAGGAATGTTAGGAATTTCCTCATCCCTGGGTGGATCCCTGGGTGGTATCTGCTAGAGGCTTTTCCTGCATCTGGATGTTGCCTGCCAATAAGCCTGTCTCAGAAGCCATGTCTAGGCCCCTACACCTGTCGTGGCTGCTGTGTGGTCAAGCTATTTTGGGGCCCCTTCACAAACACATGTTGTTTTCTAAACCTTAATGTTAAATTTCAAAGTGCAGAACTTTTGGAAGATGTGAGATGAACCAGGGGGTCCTGAGTTTGTCAAATCTGTGTTCTATAGCAGCAACATAAGCACTAAGGGCACCAGCATTTCACAGTGATGTCAACAAGGATATTTCAAAGCACAGTCCCACTCCTAATGCTCTACACAGATACTGCTGGTGGAGTGAAGTTATGCAGAGGGTAATAGCTGGCCACAGAAATTGCAAAGACCACACAGGACCATGCTGAACCACACTGGAGCATGAAGGACAAGCAGGATCATGCTGGACCATGCAGGACCAAGCAAGAACATGACAAACTCTGCATTTGGCCACATGCACCCAGCAGGCCAGGAGAGGACCCAACATACTGGCTCCCATGACTCACCTGACTGCTAGTCCCAGTCTGGGGATGGCAGCCCCTCACTCACCATGTTGTTGTTTTCCAGCTCACCCACGCTCCCTGCTCAGCTCCCTGCAGCAGCATTCATAACACAGCACACAAAACCACTGGTGTCAGCTTCTCTTCAAAGCCAAGCCTGAAGCCTGAGGCAGGAAGGACCCGGCACAACTTCTGATGGACAGTTTCCTGGAGTGCCTGATTGGCTGGTGAGGGCTGAGTGACAAGAGCACCTCCCTAAGGGTTACACTGTGCTTAAAGACACAGCACAATGGTTTCTGACCCTGCCTTCCACCCCAGACAAAGACATTTTCTAGATCAGCAGAGATATGTGTTTCAATAGCATTTGTTCCTGGCTCCAAGAGCAGACCTTGCTGTCTTCCTGCTTTCCATAGATACTTCCTTGCACACCCCACTACCCTAAGTGTAGTGGAGTGACTTCCTGTCACACAGGTGGAAATGTGCCCAGAATATTAACAACTAAAGAGAGATTTAAGGACACAAAAATGAGATATTTATTCTGTGGCTCCACACTGAGGTCAGGTGAACTGAAGGTACTTTTTACCTGATTGTCACAGAAACTTCAGACAACCAAGGATGAAAAGCCAGACTAGACCATGAACAAGATAAAGGACTTTCTCCCATCAGAAAGCTGGCTGATGGCTTCATTGCTTTAGGAGTTTTATTCCTGAAATTCAGAGCAAACTGTTGGCAAATAATAATAATAATAAAGAGTAGTCTTCATGGAAAGTTGAATACTTGCAGAATAATGGAGCAAGGAAGAAATTGTTTATGAATTGTATTGTTAGTAAGCACATCTTCCTCAGTGGGCAGGTAAAAACAAAACACAGCTGCATTAGTTAAGATTCTCCACATGATTAGGACTGGTAGAATGAATCTCTCCATGTATGTGAAAAGTGGATTTAATACAATGTCTCACAAGCTGTGCTCCAGGTAGTCCAACAATGGTTGCTATGAATGGAAATTTCATTGAAGAGTCCAGTAGTTGTTCAGTTCATAAGGTTAGATATCTCAGCTGGTCTTTAGTATACACCAAAATTCTAAGGAAATAGACACTAACACTGCTAAAGGAATAAATTAGTAGACAGAGCTATGGCAAGAAGGTGAAGAGAGCTCTTGTTTCAATAGACTTTATTTATGTTAGCTGCTATGAGAGGTGGGATCCAGATTGATGGTGGATCCTATTCTTTGCTTGATAGAGTTTTTTTTTGGTGTTTTCAAGACAGGGATTATCTGTATACCCTGGAACTTATTCTGTAGAGCAGGCTGGCCTCAAACTGAGAAAATCCAATTGCCTCTGTCTCTTAATTGCTGGATTTAAAGGTGTGCAAAGCCAACAAGCAGCTGAAGGTGGATCTTATCACCTCAAATTATCCAGATTAAAGATGAGTTTTTACCCAACTCTGGATTTTAGTTAATTCTAGAGTTAGTCAGGTGGACTACCAAGAATAACCATCACATCAGACAAAACAGATGAAATAAGAAAGTTTTCTTACCTGCAGGAGGCAAGGAAAGCATGGGAGTTATTTTCAAAACAATGCTTTTTCTAAACAAAGGAAGCATGTGGATTTTAATTAGGAAATCTAGATACGTTCTTGTAGAGTTCTTGCAGTTTTTAAGCATGCTTAGTGAACAAATCCATTTCTAAACATGATCACAAAAGCAGAGGCATTAAGGGACATTCTTGCCTGAAAGTCATGCAGAAACACACACACACACACACACACACTATATATATATATATATATATAACAAAAATGATGGAGAGAAATGCCTCTGGTGTGTTCATCTTGGAACACAATGTGTTACCTGAAAATCAAGGAAATGATAATATGAAAATTACATTGGTTTGGAGCCAATGTGACCTGTCAATCTTGATGTTTGACATAAAATATAACTGTGCCAATGCCACAATTCTCAGATACAAAAAATAGAGAAAACCAACACAGGAAATATCAATAAAAAGTCACCAAACAGCATTGTTTACTCTGCTCCTAGATGAACAGTTGTGAGGAGCTCTATTAACCTCAGAACAAAGCTGCTTTTGCCTCTCAGCAGACTGGCTCAGCAGAAGGCCACAACTGCTTCTGTGCAAGACCAGAAGATTTCATTTGAACTATCCCTGGCTACTGTCGGTCTCAGCACTGTGACAATACTGTAGAAAATTCCATTCTTTTCTTTTTCTAACTTGTTAAAAAAAAGTTTTAGTTATACAATGTTTTGCCTGTATGTGTCTGTGCACAGTTCCTGCAGAGGCCAGAAGGTGGGAGATAACTGGGACCAGAGTGACAGAAATGTTAGCTACCATGTGGGGTCTGGCATTGGACCTGGGTCCTCTGTAAAATAAGCCAGTACTCTTAATTACTGAGTCATCTATCTAAGCACATTTGTTTAAACTTTATTACCATAAATTGATAATTAAAAGATATTACATCACTTTCCCCTTATATATACCTTCATTCCATCCCTTCCCAAATCACTTCCAACTTCTTCCTTGTTTGGTACAGGGGAATAAATATGCTGAAATACATGAATACAATCTGATGCATCCATTTTTTGCTGGTTGTATATATATTGATAATTGGCTGACCACATTGTAGTGGAGAAACAATTAGAAAGCTCATCCATGCCTGATGCTAATTCTCTCAAATGGAAAATAATTCCACTTTTTAATCAGCATCAGGTGTCTGACCCTGACTGGGCTGCCTTGGCAAGAAACATAATCACTAATAGAAAACTTACAGTAGATAAACACCTTAGCAGTTCAGAGCACTGAAGATTCTTTCAGAGCATTGAGGTTCCATTCCCAGTTTATGTAGCTATAAGCTCACTACTATCTGTAACTCCAGCATCAGGGGTTCTGACACCATCTCTTGGACTCCCAGGCCATGATAAGAAGAGGAGACTTAGACCATGAAAATTAGTTTTCAAGCTGTGTGGTAGTGCATTCTTTTAGCACTCCTGACACAGAGGCAGGAAGATCACTATGGGTTTTAAATCCTCTGCTACATAGTCTATACACACAAACACACACGCGCACACACACACACACACACACACACGAGTATTGGAAAATTGGGACAATACAATACCTATCAAAGTCATTTCATGTCTCTGCCACTAGTGACCATAGAACCATTTTCAAAAATAAATACTGCTAAGCATGTGAGCACATGCCATTAATCGCAGCCATTGGAAAACACAAACATTTAACAGTGGGCCTCCATCTTACCATGCAACCTCAACTGAGAATCATGAGCTAGGTGTCCCAAAACCAACAAGTCATAAACTAGGACATGAACAGCAGCAATCTTTTATCAAATTGAAGTGGTATACTGTTGATTGGGCCCAAGAAGGTCCTGAAGGCACCAGCAACCTACATGAAGAAGTTGTCCAAATGCCTATGCTTTCTACTGCTATTACAATATCTTCTGCTGCCAAGCACACACCTACAACCTCAAGTGGGGAGGGGATTCTTTAGGATTGGTTGAATGAGGAAGAGAAGACTAGAGCTTGGTTTACTGATTGTTCTGTACATCATGCAGGTACCACCCAGAAGTGGACAAGTACAGCATTTCAACCCCATTCTGGGAAAACCCTGAAAGATACTAGTGAAGGGAAATCTTCACAGTGGGCAGAAGTTCAGGCAGTACGCATGGTCATACCATTTGTTTGGAAGGAGAAATGGCCAAATGTGCAACTATTCACTTATTGATGGACTGTAGCCAATGGAATGACTGGATGGTCAGGGACATGGAAAGAGCATAATTGGAAAATTGGTGAGAAAGACATCTGGTGAAGAAGTATGTGGATAGATCTCTCCAAATGGGCAAAGGGTGTGAAGATACTTGTATCCCATATGAATGCTCACTAAAAGTTGACTTCAGATGAGGAGTTCAAAAATCAAATAGATATGATGACTCTGCAGATAGTCAACCTCTCCTCAGTCATTTCTGACATTGCCCAATAAGACCATGAACAGTGTGTCCTTGTTGGCAGAGATGGGATCTATGTATGGTTTCAACACCATGAATTTCCATCCACTGCAGTTGACCTGTCTAGTGCTCCTGCTGAGTGTCCGATCATCTCATAGCAGAGACTAGCACTGAGCCTAAGATATGGCACCATTCCCTGGGGTGACCAGCCAGCAACCTAGTGGCAGGTTGACTACATTGGACCACTTCCTCTGTGGGAAGGACAATTCTGTCCTTACTGGAGTAGACACATATTCTGGTCATGAATTTGCCTTTCCTACATGTAATGCTTCTGCTCAAACTACTATCAGTGGATTTACAGAATGTCTTATCCATCAACATGGTATTCCACACACTATTGCATCTACGAGGGAACTCACTTCCCGGCCAGAGAAGCACAACAGTGGGCCCACCCATACTTGAAATGTATGATGACAAACTCACTGATATTTAAATAAATAATGGACCACTAAATAACGGGCATCTCATTCTATATAATACAGCAGAAAAAATACCTATCATTAAATGAACAAAGGCCACAGAAGGAATAAAAGACCAGGAAATTATCATCACTACATGGATTTGTCAAACAGACAGCACATTTTAGTGTCTACCTGAAATGTTACAAAATAGAAACTATAGTGCAGTGATCTCCACCATCAGTCTTGAGGGAACATAGTAATTTACTTCCTTCAAGGCTACAATGAAAAATAAATGTGATTTCTTTTTCTTGAAGCTGAAGACAACTGTGACATCTAAAGTGTTTACCTAATTGTTTACATGAATAGTTTTTCTCTTGCATGAGTTTGTCCCCATTTCCTGAGTCAAAAAGCATACAAATTGGCTTTAAAATATTTACAGCACTAGTGACATGGCTGGGGAGTTAAAAACTATTCATTCCCAGGACCAGGGTCTGATTTTTGAAAACTTCCTGTAATTTCTGCTACAAGATCCAAGGGTTTCATATCCTCAGGAACCACAATGCACAATCACATATCCACACAAGCACAGTGACATTACAAAATTAAAAATCAAACAACTCTTTAAACCATTTTTCATGAAGATTTTTTTCTTGTAAGCATTAATTCCTGTAACAGGTATGGAGGCATGTAATGGCTTGTAGCATTTTTCATGATGAATTGGATCATGTAAGAGAAAGCTAACATGTATGCTTGAAGTCACAGAAATCAATCATTCTATGTTGGTGGTATCATTTGGTAAGATTTAGGAAATGTTACCCTGCAGGAGGAAACATGTCACTGGTGGGAGGCTTTGACAATTACATCCACACACCATTCATAGTTCCCACACTCTGCTTCAGGGTGAAGTTTCATGATGTGAGTTCATGGCCTCCTGTTTTAGCTGTCATGTCTGACACTTGTTGCCATGCCACTTTCATGGTGAGTCTGTATCCCTCTGGAACCAAGGGCCAAATTAAATTTTTTTATAAGTTGACCTAGAAAATATACCACAACAACAGAAAAAGAACTAACAAAAATCCATAAAGTTTTACACCTGAATTAGATATTTATTGCAATTTAAGACAAGTACAAAATCTAAAAGGGTTTCATTATCATTTCAATTTATAGTGCAAGTTTTACAGCTCTAGAGAGAAAGTAACCAGCCTATCATAAGTCAGGCTATACTTAGAGCTGTGAAAGGAAGATATCCTAGATACTTATAGCTCAGAAGAGAAAGGACCACTGACTATTGGATGTCAGGCTCTACCTTCAGCTGCAAAGGGAGATAGCCTGAATACCTATTGCTGAGAGACAAAAGGTACCCTGTCTATCGTGAAGTCAGGACATATCTGAACCTGTGTTTCAGGGGGAATTGTCTCCCCACAGAATGTCATAATTTGGCTTCTCTCCAAAAGGGAGCCCTTACAACTGGGCTCTGCACCACTCTGCTAAGAGTGTTTACCAGGAGAGATGTCCATTGTTGCTCTGCTCCACTCCTTCGAGGGAGATTCTCAGCACAGCTATCACATGTTTCTCTTCTTTGCTCCACTAGGGTGTTTCCAGCAGAGATGTCCATTTCTTCTCAGCTCCAGCCCAAATTCTTACTTCTATGATTCACTCAAGTAAGGGGGAAATTGCTGCAGAAGCATAACAGAGTCCAATGAAAAGCTGTTATACTCTACTTCTCTAACGGAGTTTGCCAGCAGAGGTGTCCATTTCTTCTCTTATCCAATCCAATAGTGAGTTTCTTATTTCCTTCAATTAAAGGTCTCCACTTAAAACACATTCAAGAGATTTATTTAGGAGGAAGGAATCCAGGAAACTGGCTGCCTTTTCAAGGGTGGAAAAAGGCAGCTGCCACCTGAACAGGCACAGGGCTTGAACAAACACAAAAACTGGCTGGATTTTATGCTCAGGAACTGGTTAATTTCAAACTCAGTGTTTGGTTGGTTTTGTGCATAGTTGGTCAAGGGCAGAGTGTGTTTCTTTGGTTCTGGTTTCAGGTCTAACATGTGTTTCTTTCACTGGCCCCTTTTAACAATTTTATTTATTTATTTACTTATATTTTATGTATGAGTGTTCTACATGTATGCCTGCATGACTGAAGAGGGCATCAGATCCTCTTATAGATGGTTGTGAGCCACCATGTGGTTGTTGGGTATTGAACTCATGTCCCCAGGTCCTCTGGAAAAAGCTGCTCTTAACCATTGAACCATCTGTCCAGCCACCCCCTTTTAACCCTTTTGGTCTGGCTTCAGGGTCAGGGTGTTTCTATACCTGGTTCTGGATTCAGAAACAGCCTGTGTTTCTTTGACTTTGGTTTCAGGGTTGGGGCATGCTTCTTCCTCTGGTTTCAGCGTCAAAAATGTGTCTTTGATGGGCTCCATTTTCAGGGTCAGAGTGTGTTTCCATGGCTGGCCCTTTTACCCTACACATAAGCTTTCAAAATCTATAAATTTGGTTTTCTTCATTAAGTTTGCTGGTGCAAACAATATAAAAATGGACAACATAATGTTTGAACAGTTTGTTGACACTGTCAAATATTTACCTTCAGAATACATACATTTCTGTAACTGATTATAACTGTGTGGGCTGTAGATCATTCCAAGTACTTTATAATAAGATGCCATGAGTATCTTTTTCCGATAGTCAAAGACTCTTGTAGTATAGAAAGGCTTTAATAGACTGATTGTACACCAAATGATTTACTCCTGTATAACTTTACCACACTGACTATATTTATACGTTTCTCTGCAGAACGAGTTTTTTCTAATGATTTTGAAGATTACTGATATATGCAAAGGCTTTACCACACTGATTACATTCATAGGTTTTTCTCTCCAGTATGTGTTCATTTATGCCTTTGAAGATTACTGTGATGTGAAAAGTCTTTACCACACTGATTACATTCATATGGGTTCACTCCAGTATGTGTTCTTTTATGCACTTGAAGATAACTGTTACATGCAAAGGCTTTACCACACTGATTACATTCATAGGGTTTCTCTCCAGTATGTGCTCTTTTATGCATTTGAAGATTATTATTTTGTGCAAACGCCTTACGGCACTGATTACATTCATAGGGTTTCTCTCCAGTATGTGTTCTTTTATGCATTTGAAGATTACTATGATATGCAAAGGCTTTACCACATTGATTACATTCATAGAGTTTCTCTCCAGTATGTGTTCTTTAATGCATTTGAAGATAACTGTTATGGGCAAAGGCTTTAACACACTGATTACATTGAAAGGGTTTTTCTCCCATAGGTGCACTTTCATGCCTTTGAAGATGACTCTCATATACAACAGTTTTACCACATTCAGTATATATGAAAGATTTCTTCTCTCCATTTTAACTTCTTTCATGCCTGCAAGCACATGTAAAACCTTTACCATAATCATTACACTGTTGACTCTTTATATCTGTATGAATTAAATTTAAATTTGGTCTAATTGTAAAGAGGAATCAGATCTTAAGATTTCATCATTATTTTTACACACATGTTTTATTTATGCAGTCCTAGTACTCATAGGGCTTCTCTGTAATGTGAGTTTGTTAATGTATTAACACTGAAGCTAAAAAAATCAATTACGTGTATACTAGAATCAAATTCAACAAGTATACTCAATGTGGGGACTGCTAAATATCTTCTCATTGTTATGAGAATGAGGTATATTATGTCTTCCATATCCCTATGCTCATATGGCCTGTATCCAAAGTGACATATGATACACCTAGCAAAGGAAGAAGAACAAACAAAAGATTTCCACATTGAATTTCATTTGACTTTCTGTCCTCATAGACTTGTGGTATAGGGATTAAGGTTTCTCCTCGACAATATCCCATGACTTTTGACTCTAACTGCCCCACTCACTAAACAGCACAGTGACAACAAGTATATGAGTCACAACAAGTAATTGTTACACTAGCTTTACTATGGACTATTTGTTCAATAGAAAGCTTTGACAATATACTTATCAGCTCTTCACTGTGTATAAATTTTGTAATATGAATGTTATGAAATAAAAAGACAGACAGTTCTACAGCATAGCTCTCATGATGCTATGATTTTAATGGTGATAAATTTTGAGAAATTGTTTCATTGACATTGTTCTTAAAAGAATGCCTGGCAAATGCAATTCACCAACCTGAAAATGAGGTTTATGGTGTTGTGAGAATTTAATAATGATCAATGAACTTAAGTGGTACTTATTTACACTGCTGCTTTTGTTTAAAATTTCCAGGACACAATTTCACAGGCATTTTTTATCACCTTTCAAAAGAAAATTACCTTACATGTCTTCTAGAATTTTGGAAATGTTCCTCAATATTATGATTTTCCCAACTGTATCCTTAAATAGAGTACCAGAAAATTTATATTATTGAAAGCATTGTAAAATTTATGTTACTATCTTCAGTGAATCTTAGAAACATGCCTGATTTATTCACCTCACTCTTCTTTCTCAATCAAATCACATAGTAACATCCAAAACCAAGAAACAGTTGTCCCCTTATTTTAAAATGTGAAAGAAAATACACTGTCTTACCTATAATAGTGAGGTTCCTGTAGGTCTCAATCATCACATCTTTGTAGAGATTCTTGTGAGAAGGATCTAGCAAAGTCCACTCTTCCCAAATGAAGTTAACATGCACATCATCATAGGTCACTGCATTCTAAAAGATCTCATACATATGTACAGCAGAAAGCATGACACTGAGAACATTATAAATGTATACTTCTTTGACAGTATATTCATACAACTCTGGTGCTCCTCATACTTATTTCCTGACATACATATTATAATGTAACCGAAAAGTCACTTTAGAAAGAAACTGAATGGGAGGGTAACATCTGTCATTTCTGTTCTCTTTGAATAGGATACCACCTTACAAGAGAAATGCCTATCAACAAACATAGAGACAGGGAAACTGATGAACAGTACAGAGTACACATCAGAGAAAATATATGAGCAATAACTAACTACAGAGAAGAAAAAAAGATGGAAGAGCCGGGTGTACTGTCTTATGACTTTAAACCCAACACTCCAAAGTCAGGTGCAGGTATATCTGCCTCTGACTTGAATGCCACAATAGTCTAGGCAATCAGGTCCAAGACAGCCAGAACCTAGTTCAGCAATTATTCTTATGGTAAGATGGAGGAGTATCATTGGGTATATGCACAAGAGAAGTATAGCTGGGTCTTGAGTTGGGTTGACTCCCAATTTTCTAAGAATTGCATAGTGTTTTCCACAGACCCTGTACAAATTTCAACTTGTGATAACAATGAGTCCCCTTGCTCCACGTCCTTGCTAGTGCTACCTGTCACTTGTGTTATTGATCTTAATCATTCTTATAAGTGTAAGATGAAAGCTCAAATAGTTTCCATATTCATTTCCCTGATGACTAAGGATGTTGAACATTTCTTAAGTCTTTTTCAGCCACTTTAGATACCTCTACTGAGAATTCTGTTTAGAGGTGTACCTCATTATAATTGCATTGCTTGGTTTGTTGTTGTCTAGTTTCTTGAGTTCTTTATTATCTTGTGTGAGAAGACCCAGAAACACATAAACAAACATGTTGTACTCACTTATATGTGAAAATTAGTTGTTAAGTAAAGTACAATCACAGTAAAAATAGTTAATCACATTAAAACCCATAGATGCGTAGAGGCTAAGTAACAAGAGCAGCTCTAGGGTACATGCATTAATCTTGTTGGGAGAAGGAAATAGAATAGATTTTGTGGGTGCACTAGAGGCAGTTGGGGATGGGAAGAGGAAGGGTCAGGTGAGTAAGGAAGGGACAGATGAATAAAAGACAAGAAGAAATAACTGGAATAAGGAAGATTTTAGCAGAGGACATGGAAACAGTGTATTGCAAACTTTATGGAGTCTAAAAGGGTGGCCCTAGTGAGTACCCCTAGTAATTGAAAATATAGAGGCTGGCTGGCAATGGTGGCATATACTCTTAATACCAGCACTCAGGAGGCAGAGGCAGGCAGATCTCTGTGAATCTGAGGCCATCTTTCTCTACAAAATGAGTTCCAGGACAGGCTCCAAAACTTACACAGAGCAACCCTGTATTGAAACCCCCCCCAAAAAAGAAAGAAAGAAAGAAAGAAAGAAAGAAAGAGAATACAGAGGCTGAGCCAATGATCTTCTGTAATCACACAAAGCTCCCAGTGGTGGGATTGGGACACCAAGCCAGACACACAACATTCAGCTGACACTTGACACATGTCCTGCCTGAAAGATATGCTATGGCAATGGTGGCTCAGAGCTTCTGTACTGTCTAACCAATGACTAGTCAAAATTGATGACCAAGCTATGAGTGAATTCCATGCCTGACACTGCCAAGATAGATAGGAACTGGAATTGGATGGCTCAGAGAACTAGGAAAGAAGCAAATACAACTGACCAAGAAAAAAATAATGAGATGGTTTATAGCTACATACTGTTATAATAAAAGATTGTTGCCTAGCATAATTGTCATCAGAGAGGTTTTTTTCAGTAGATGATGAGAACACATGCAGAGATCCTTACTCAAACATGATGTGGAGCTTTAGAAATCCTGTGGAAGGAGGGAATGAATGTTGTAAGATACAGGGAGATTGACGAAAGAAGGAGAACCTGACCCACAGAATCAACAAAGCAGGTGCATAGGGGTTCGGAGAAACTGAAGTGGCAGTCATGAAGCCTGCATGGCTCTGTGTCAGGTCCTCTGCATGCATGCGATGGTTGTTTTCCTTGGGGTGTTTGTAGGACTACTAAGTGTAGGTTCTTGGTGTCTGGTTCTTTCGCTTTCTCTTGGGACTCCTTTCCTCCTGTTGGATTACATTGTCCAGCCTTGATATGAGGGTTTGTTCCTAGCCTTATTGCACCTTGTTACAATGTGTTTGGTTGATATCCCTGGGAGGCCTACTATTTTCTGAAGGAAAACAGAGCAGCAGTGGATTTGGAGAAATGAGATTTTCAGGGGGGTGGACTAAGAGTGGAGGAAGTGGAAGCTGCAGTTAGGATATATTGTATGAGAGAAGAATAAATACCAAGAGAAAAGTAAAAATGAAAATATATTTACTCTAAATTCAATGATTCTCATAATCTGTAACAGCCTCAAACAGTTCAAATGTCCAAAGTCTCTTCTGACACTGAAGAGAATCTCTTGACTATCACATCTTGTAAAAATCAAGAACCAAATAAAGGATTTCCAACATACAATGGCACAGGATATACTCCCATTTAGAAGAAGAATGATGAGGCTGTGTTCCAGCCACCAACACAAACAGGCAAACATTGCTCAAGTGCATGTCACATTGCCAGAAGATCTGATAACTAGGCCACCAGCCCATGAAACTTCCACAATCCCCACATCTCCAATCACACAGTCCCCCATCAACCCGAAGCTCCCACTCCCAAAGCCATGTCCTCAACCCCAAATCAAATGGATATCTTCTGCTCAAATGCAGCCACACAATCCAGAAAAACAGGTAGACAACTTGAGATAAAGACCCCCTGCTGGACCAGAGACCATGCCAGCCACCAGAAATCCATGTAACCAGCTCACTATTGGACCTTCTGCCTTCTTTCAATAAACCTCAACACTATCCTCAATCCCATTTCTCTCTTAATCTCTGTGTTGTAGTCTCCAACTTCTGTTGAATTCTTTCTCTAACAAAGGACATACAATGTGCCAGATGTCATGTAGGCCACCTGCCCAATGACCTCCCTGTGTTCTCAGTGTCATCTCAACCCTACCCCAAACTTTCTCCTCTCTTCCCTTTTGTCATCGACAAACTTGAGTAGATACTAATTGCTGGAACAAAGGCCACACTTACTGCAAGATTTCAAGCCTGCAACTTGGGATGCAAACCCCTGTTCAAACACAGATCACACAGAATGGAAGACTAGAGAGCAAATATAAACCAAGGAATAAAACACTCATCAAAAAAAAACTGAGAAATCAGCACCTAGGTCCACAATCACCTCAAATTCAGATACATGGACACCAGCATAAGAACATAATCAACAAGAGCTGGAGTAATATGTCACTACCAGATTCCAGCTGTCCTACTACAGCAAGTCCTGGACATTTCATCATGTTTGAAAGACAATTAAGACAAAGTTAATAAAGATGATAGAAGTTCTTAAAGAGGAAATGAATGAATCCCTTTAAAGAAAGCAGAGAAAGGATAATTGTAATATTGGAAAAAAAATAACAAATCCTTTTAAGAAAGCCAAAAGCAAACAAACACCTAATGGAAATGAATGGAGCATTTCAAGACCTGATAATGGAAATAGAAGCATTTAAAAAATGCAAACTGAAGGAATTATAGAAATGAAAATCTAGATATTCAAACAATAACTACAGAGGCAAGCTTCACCAAAAGAATAGAAGACAAGGAATAGAGAAATTCAGGCTTTGAAGATATGATAGAATAGATGGCTATATCAATGAAAGAAAATGTTAAATCTAAAGATTTCCTGGGCTGGAGAGATGGCTCAGAGGTTAAGAGCATCAACTGCTCTTCTAGAGGTCCTGAGTTCAATTCCCAGCAACCACATGGTGGCTCACAACCATCTGTAATGAGATCTGGTGCCCTCTTCTGGCCTGCAAGCATACATGCAGACAGAACACTGTATACATAATAAATAAATAAAGATTTCCTAAAACAAAAGATCCAGGAAATCAGGAACATTGTTAAAAGACCAAACCTAAGACTAATAGCAATAGAAGGAGGAAAATCTCAGTTCAAAAGCCCAGAATGGATTTTGAAAAAAAAAATTTCTAACTAAAAGGACAGAAGAGAACTCAACCCAGGGAATCTACTGAGCAGGGCTCATAGCGGCTCACAGAGACTGAAACAGCAATCATGGCCTGCATGTGTCCACACCAGTTTCTCTGCATATGTGTTACCATTTATAGCTTGGTGTTTTTGAGTAACTCCTAACAGTGGAAATGGGGGTGTGTCTCTGATTCTTTTGCCTGCTCTTGAAATCCTTTATCTCCTATTAGCTTGCTTTGTCCAGCCTTGATAGGAGGGTTTCTGCCTAGTCTTATTGTCACTTGTTATGCAGGGTTTGGTTGAAAACCCTGGGACAGCTGCTTTACTCTAAAGGGAAATGGAGGAGGAGTGGATCTGGTGAAGAGAGGAGCAATGAAGAGGACTTGGAGGAGTGGAAGGAGGGGAAACTGTAGTTGGTATGTATTGTATGACAGAAGAAAAATAAAAATAAAAAAAGATTGAAATGTGGACACAGTGAGGGAAGACAACAAATCCTGTAGCTCTGTTTCAGACAGGTGAGCTTTTTTCCCAAAGGGCTTACATAGCTCTCTCCATGACATGTTTCTGTCATGTCTTTGGCTTGCTACTTCTACTCCTTGTGGTATCAAAGAAAAGGAAACAGGAAGAGAGACAGAAAGACAAAGACACAAAGAGACAGAGAAAAGAGAGACACACAAACAAAGAGAGAGGAGCTCCCTAAGAACTCACTGAAATGGAATTTACAGAGTCACTAAAACTGTAACAAGGCTCTGTATTAATTCTTAAGTATGGCTCTTATCACAAGATGACACTTTCCAAAAGTCCTTCTTCCTACCAATATTTGTATAAAATCTATAATAAAAATCTCTTTTTATGCATGTTTCATCACTTAAGGCAGAAACTTGTGGCTCTCTTCAAGTTCCATTTCTAGCCAATCTACTACTTAGTGAGTTCAAGGCGAGACAGGATTAGAATGTGAGACTGTGTCTCAAAACAGATGTACTCAAAAATCACTACTTAATAAACTTCAAGGCTGTGAAAAAGGTTTAACAAATAAAGTACTCTCCTTGTACCTATCCCTTTACTTCTGTCTTATAAAAACAGTGGCCACAATGCATGCTTTTAATCCAGTAATTTTAAGGCACCATAAAAGGCAGATAGAAGAAATCTTGCAAGTTTATTTATATGTGATAGTAAACTAGGGACCCTGTCTCAAACATGCTAAAGGGAAAGGACCAACACCCAAAATGTTCTCTGACTAGTATACCCAAACCACAACACACACGCATGCCTTTCCACACATAAATGAGGACATAGTTACAAACAGTTATAAGCAAATAAATAATAGAGTTATAATTAGATGATGTAGCACACAACTTTTATTCCAATACTTGGGCAGCAGTGGCAGGAAAAAAAATGGGAGTTTGGGACCAAACTTACCTATATTCTAATTTCAAGGAAAGCTAGAGATACATGGACAAATCCTGTCTCAAAGTAAAATTCCAACTCTGATTTGTATTGTCTCATTCTGAAATCCTTTTCCAAAATGCACTAAAGTGTCCCAGCTTAACCTGAGCAGAGGTCTCATGGTTCAGGACAATATCTCTTAAAATCATTTCAAGTGTCAGCCACTGGTCCCTGTCAAATCATTCTCAGAAATAAATGTAGCTTAGTACGTTAGCAGAGCCAAGAAGTTCTCCTTAAATTCAAGCCAGTTTGGTCTATCAAAGGAATATGATAGTAAGACATTCCTCAATAACACACAGGACAGACACAAACACACACACACACACACACACACACACACACACACACACACACACACACACACACGCACACAGTTAAATATGCTTTGCTTTGTTGTTTGAGACAAGATCTCATTAGAAAGGTCCAACTAGCATAATCCTCACACTGTATAGTTTAATGGATAATATATATTGAATATTTAAAACAAATCCCAAAAAACATTTCATTCTATACCATTGGCCCATTATTCAAAGCATGACAGTTTTCTGAACAAGAGGGACATTTCAAACAATGGTCTTTATATTCCCTTAAACTTCAGTAGACTTGGAAGTGGGAGAAAATTTATACTGTTTACGTTCCTAGGTTGTTTCCCCTCCATCCAATCCATATATGAAATTAATATCCATCTTTCCTTGAACTTCTTCTAATTTAGAAATATTTTAACTAATTTATTAAATTGAGCTATTTACAGATTTTGTTTTAATGCTAAGGCTCTAACTGTGGAAACTCAAACAATACCTATAAAAGTAAACATTCCAGCTACCAGTAACCCAATGAATTTTTAAGAATATTTTTCTAAAATAGTTGAAAATTTTCCAACTATTGTATTGAAATTTTTGGAATATCACTCTATTTTTAATTTTACTGGAATCAAAATAAAAGGAGATTGTTGATAAACAATTTTACTGTTATTTGTTGTGCTATCAACACTTTTGAGTTATATACCTGTGGTTCTTTGTTATACAAAATAAAAAATGACTGTAGTGGATTACCAGGATTTATATTAATAAAACATGAAGAGAAACTACATGCCTGTAGATAATATGATTCTATCAAAATTAAAATTGCAGTGTTTCTCATAGTACTTCCTCTCTAAAGAGTAATGAATTATGTACTAAGTTAAACTTTAACTAAGTTAAAGTTTCTATTGTGGCGAAGAGACACCATGAACATGGTAACTCTTACAAAGGAAAAATATTTAATTTGGGTGGCTTACATTTTCAGAGGTTTAGTCCATTATCATCATGGTGAACATTGCAGCATATAGGCAGACATGGTGCTGGAGAAGGTGCTAGGCATTTACACCATGATCTACAGGTAATCTGGGACACTGGACATGGTTTAAACATACATGAGACCAAAAATCCCACCTCCACAGTTACACATTCTCTTCAACAAAGCCACACCTTCTAATAGTGCCAATCCCTATGAGTTTATGGGGGAAAATTCCATCCAGACTACTACAGGTACTAAGTATTAATGTTCAAAAAGAGGTAGGATATGTCCTGTGTGAGAAAACAATGAACCCATTCTATTGAGAAAGACTAAAAGTTAAGTTTGTTTCTATACCATAATTTATAAAAATTAGAAATTTTTAGTAGGGCCACCTAATGCCTTATGACAGATTCAGTGAAATATTCAGCTTACATTAAACCCAATGTGGAAATAATAACAAGGTTGCTCCTTGTCATCGAAGTTAACAGGGAGTCTAGTTGTGCACTTCTTAAATATCAATTATGTTTTTTGAGATGACTGTTTTAATAACTTTCCTGCCAATAACTTTCACATGTTAAACTTTTATTTTTCCCAATTTTAGGTACATAATGAAGAGCTATACCATTATTAATTCAAAGGAATCCTGGTATATTATTTGTTATTCATGGTCAAATGTATATGTGAATCAGAAGCCTAATTGGAATGAGCATCATAAGAAAGATCTTTTAGACAAGTAAAAATAGCTTAGTCAATAACTTCACTACACCCAAAGCTGTACCTCATAAGTAGAACCCAATGACATCACTCACTAATGACAAGCAGACACAGGCCCAGATCCCCATTACACACACTTGATAGTATATAAGCAGAAATCACGAGCAATGATCTGGTCTATACATCTGGAGAGAGACCACTGTATTATACCCTATATGTGAAAAGTCTCCCTCAGAATGCCAAACCTCAAAACAGATGTCTTTTAGAGACTAGATCTGACCTTCAGCAAACATACTTAGAACAGGTGAGCAGCCTTGAGGAAGGAGTCTTAGGACCTTAGCTAGAAATTAGGAGTGTGAACTTTGTGTGATGACCATCAGCATCATAAAATATAATTTTTGTCACCCTAACTACACATATATTTCTTGCTCATGACATTACTCTTTTCCCCAGTTCTTCTCCAGCCTTTGTTGTCAGTTGTTTGGCAGGTTTTGCCATTCTGAATGTAATTACCACAACTGTTTCCAACAGACCAAAACCACAATCTATAAAAACAGCAATAATTGATAATATCAACAAGCTCCATAATTCTCATAATAGCCAACATAGCAAGAGTTTTAAATACAAAATAGCAAATGCCTCAAAACAGAAATGAAATTATTTGCCTTATAACACTTCCAGTTTTACCAAGGAGCTCACCTACTAGGATCTCCCATGCTTTTTCAGGAACATCCAAGAATGTAGCAATATATGAAGTCTCAGAGGCAATGGGGGCTCCTGGAAAGCTAAGTATGGCAGCTGATCAACCAAGAAGTATTTGGAAGGCATATGGACTCAAACAAAGGTCTGGAGATTGGCTTATAGACTAAAGAATTATAAGACAACCTGGTGGCAGGAAAATCCTTTAAAAAGGTAGGTGGATTTCTGTCTCACTTTTCCTGCATCAGGTTCTCACCTCTATGACCATGGCAAGCTGTTCTTGCATTGTTGCCAGCACCCAGCTACTCCTAGCAACTACAACAGCACAATTTGGGAACTTCACATCTCTGGGTTTCATCATCAGCCTTGGTTGACTCCTTGTCCAGCTAGAAACAGGTCCAGGGGTTTCCAGGGACTAGTTCCTGGGCTGCAAATGATCAGGCCAGGTGACACTCCATGAACACCTCCTTCAGCTCCAGAGATATTTGAGATAGGCAAGAGACAAGCAGTGTTGGAGCACAAGGCCTGTGAACTTTTGCTGCCCTGCATTCCTACTTCCCTGGGCCAAGCCCACAAATCACCTACTAAACATATCTTATCCCTGAGACAATCTCAACAGAAATTCCTCCTGTCCTCTCTTCACTGCAATCTCCAGGTGCATTCCCCAGGCCAGTGCCTCACAGACACACCCACAGAACATGCTCACAGACATTCCTCCTCCCTGCAAATAACCTTCCAGACATTATTTTTACCCTGATTCAGAAGATATGGGAATCCTGTGGTGACATCAGTTTTGTGGTAAGTAGTAGAATGGGGAGGGCTTGGCAGCTAAACTGGAGAGCTGCTCTAAGATCAAGGCCATAGGAGACAGCAGGGCAGCCCATCCACTACAAACACAGGGTTCTGGAAGAGGAGACCTTCTCAATAGCTGCATAAATACAGGAGCTGGGAACCCAAAGGCATAGCTGACAAAGTAGACAGATGCTGAGTCCTGCAAAAAGATCTCATGTGGAAGAGAAAACATGGCCAGTAGACATAGTAACATAGGTTTGAAGGGATCTAATGAACCCTCTCCCTAGACGAAGAACTATGGGAAACTAATGACTATTGAGAGGCAGAATTGTATTTCCCAGGGATGTGCCTTCTAGTTGGTTATCCAAAATGAACTGGACTGCACTGAAATCATATAAATAGAAAAAATACAAAATGGACTCAGCAGCTCATATTTATTTATGTTCATATACATATAAATATACATGCAATAGTAGTATCTAAAGAGAAAACCCCTTTGAGACAGAGTGAGTGGGGGTATGTAGCAGGCTTTCATTTAGGCCACCAACCAGTTCTCAAAGGATGACACAAAAACTTCTTAATAGTTATGAATGCTTCCTGTCACAGGAATTATGGCATAAGATGTGGTTTCTGCCCTATCCACCCATACAACACAATGCACACCTGAGAAATTTCTGCACATCAGAAACTGCCTTTGTCCCCTGGAACTAAACTTACCAAATCATACCATTGTTGTTGGTTGTAGCAAAGTTAGAAGCATTCTAATCATGTATTGCTGAAACCCAACCTATATCACCACATTTTTACCAGTTTCTAAACTATTTGTAATATTTATAACACAATATTTATAAAACCTGAGGTGGAGTGCAATATACAGCATGCCTAGACACCAGACCTTCATTTTTCTAATCTGTCTTCCCACCACTGTAGGGCCCTGTCCCCCGATTTGGGTAGCTGTTGCCTTGCTTGCTGACCTTGACCTTGACATCCTCCCTATGCTAATTCCCTGCAGGTTTCCATGCTCCTGAATGGTTAAGGGAAGTTGCTTGTTTGTGTAACCTGGATATTGGGCATGAACATCTTAAATGCAAGATTGTAAACATCAGTAGTGAACTTCTGCTCTCTGGGGTTCTCCCATTGTGCTGTAAACCTGTATTTAAGGTTTCTTCCCTCCTTCAATAAATAGCACTTGGCATTCTGCTGAGGCGAATGACTTGCTGTCTCTTGTCTCTGTTTTTCAATCCACAGCCACTTGCACAGACATGGTGAACAAGTGGTGTGTAGCTACACACCACACACTAAAAACTGGCCCATGGGTGCACACTGGACAGTGATGTTATAAGCATCCTATCTTCCCATGCCAGGGCTGCAGAGTCTCCACATTCCCAGGAAATCCATACACATGAAGGCTCAGAGGACAAGGACTAGTGCCCAGGTCACCACATGGACCAACAAAACCACAGTCTGGATCATGGTTCATCCTAGTCCCAGGAGAAAGGACAGCTCATCAGACCTTCTCTGAACATGCTACACTCACCATGGCATGGCTTTTGGACTTCCTTACAGCTCCCTAAAGCAGAACAAGAGGAGAATCCTGGAAAGAACCTGGAAGCTACCTCCTCCTGGTGCTCCTGATTGCTAACACTCCCCAGAATCCCTCATCAGGTAAGACCACCTGGCTGGACTTCAGGACATTAGCAGCTTCCCTACTGGGTGAGCAGAGTTCAAAGGACTCAAAGAAAAATAACACTCCCAGGTGGGTCCTTCCATACTATGATTGGATAGGACACTAACCAGAAGATTAGGTAGTTTAGTAAAATTCTCTAATCTCTAGAGCACTTCCCATTTTTCTTCCAAGGTACATGCTCCTATTGGTGCACAGCTCATTACATACACAAAGTCCAATGCAACCAAACTGTTCCTTCAAAACTGGGAAATCCTGCAACCAAATACAGGTCACATTCAAACAGTAACTGTTGTAAAACAAAAAGAAGTCATGGATTAGAACAAAATGAAGGGTCTATGGGAGGGTATGAAAGCAGGAAAAACATAGTGATCATAATGTAAATATAATCCCAAATAGTTTTGTTAAAAAGTTCAAACAGGCTTTACGGCTATGTGCTCCAGAGACGAGGGATTTGTATTAGAGGACACCAAGTACTGCTCACACCATTTTCCTTCAGGTATACATCTTAAATCTGGAAAACACTGTCATGTTTTCTATCCAGTTGTACTGTTTAGGTTGAAATGATGTAACTACTCTAATTTGGTTTCACGAAATTTCAGTTCTTTATCCAGATTCTTGATTGCCTGGTCTGTGGACCCAAGAAATGGGCAGTGAGAACATTTATTGATCTTGTAACATTGATTATCTCACTACGCATTGCTAACATCGACTAAAACCACAGCAGGATAGTTTTCACCCTCTTTCTTCCTCATCCCTCTTTCTGCTGTGACGATTCCTGCTTTACAGTTGGTCAGTGAACTCAATTCTTACACAACTTCCACTTCATTTGTAAATTCACAATAAAATTTAGAGAAGTCGGAGGATACTTATTCACTGGTCTATTTTTCTTTCCCACAGACCAATCAAGGCACAGCCTGGAAGGAGTTGCAGGACTCTCTTTCCAGCACTGGAAAGCAGAAACAGGATTAGGTGTTCAAAGCAATTCTCAATTATATAATGTGAGGCAAGCCTTGGTTACAAAAGATATTGACCTGAACCAATGGTTCACAACCTTCTTAATGCTGTGACTCTTTAATACAGTTTCTCATGATGTGGTGACACCCCAACTATAAAATTATTTTCACTGCTATTTCATAACTATATTTTTGTTCCTGTTAGAATTTTAATATAAATATCTGCACTTTCTGACAGTCTTAGGCCTGTCCTGTGATAGGGTTATTTGATCCCCCAAAGGGAGCCATGACTTCTAAGATTGAGAAGCACTCTTATAAACTGACATAAATAAATACATAAACAAACACCAGTTAAGAAAAAAATGGAATAAAATTCTTAAACTGGGAAACATACAAAAAACTATCAGCAATGTATTAAAAGAAAATGAATATTAAAAATGATACCAATAATAGATGTTTTAAAGTGACAAAAATAATTGAAAGCATATGTAGCTATGCTGACTTTGAATCAGATTAGGCACGTCCATGGTAGAGTGAATACCATTAATAAGAGACTGAATGACTTTGTCCCACATAAAATGATAGCAACTGAGTGTTATAAGCTAACATTTGGAGTTGTAGCCAGTGGCCTGTATCTCAAACCTCTCATCTGACTTCACTGTATCAATAAGGATTGCAAATATCTACATAGGAGAATTCACTATTTGGAAACTGAATACTTAGTAGTTCAAGCTATCCTCCATGAACTGTATACCACCCAATAGTGTCAGTCTTCATTCACTTGGGAGAAATTAATACATGCAGAGAAATTACAGAGAAAGTCACTCACCATGCCCCATCAGTCCTTCTTTGTAATGGAGACCCCTGCAGCTCAGTGCACTCACTTCAGTCTGTGATCAAGCTATAGCCTAGTCTAATGCCCCCTCTGTGTACACAGTGGCCCGTGCCCATGTCTGCAGGACCCAGACCTGTCTACATGTCAATTCCACTCTTCCTCCTCATCTGGTCTGAAGGAAGAACCATTTTCCACACACATTTCCTTTCCCTTTTGTGCAATGGACAGTCCACTATGTGATTCAAACTGGTAATTTTAGAACTCTGTGGAGGTGCAGACATGTAATACAGAATTTAGGGTGATTAGTTGGGGAAAATAAAGTCAATGCTTTGTGGGGATACAGACAGGGTTCAAGTCCACCTCAACCAATTTAGGAGACCTTGACTTAAAACTGCTTTTCAAAAAGACTGGAGACTTCCTGTTCAAGAATTAATAAACCTCCATGGCATACCAGGATTTAATGTTAGTTGTGACCCTGTAACGGTCTCTTGAGCAGCATGTTAGAGGCCAGGATTTTAGAGGAAGTTTGGGCCTTTCTACTGGTTGTAAATCAAGGTTATCTCAATTGTTACAGAATGTAGCTGGTTAATCCTGGGGAACAAATTTTTACAACTTATTATAGTAATTTCTAACCAGAATGGTGAGCATACTGCTTATCTTTGGGGTATTTGGGTATTTGCAGCCCTCTGTTACCTAAATTCTACTTTGTGAACTAATGTCTTCTAGAACTGGAAAGACCATGTACCATTAATTCTGTTACCATCAATTCTACTCTTCTAAATCACAGTTTAGCATTGTAGTGCAACTTTACAGAGGAAATACTGTTTACAAGCTCCTAAAATTATTTCCAGTTAGATTTTAAATGTAAATGTTAAATGTTGAAAGTGTAGAACTTCTGGAAGATAAGGGAGGGACCAGGCCTCTTTAAGTTTGGAAATCTCTGTTTCATAGAAACATCACACACATGGTGCTAGTATTTCATTGATGTCAACAAGGACATTTCAAAGCAAATTCCTGCTTCCAATGTCTGCACAGATGCTGCTAACAGAGTGAAGTTATTCGGAGGCTGCCAGCGGGCCCCAACAATTGCAGAGATTATGCAGGACCACATACTGGAGCATGCAGGATGAGCAGGACCATGCTGGACAATGCAGGACAAGGAAAGAACAAGCAGAACTCTGCACCTGACCACTTGCTCCCACCCAGCAAGGGGAGAACCCGACACACTGACTCCCATGACTCAACTGAGCACTCCTCCCAGTCTGGGGACAGCAGCCCCTCGCTCACCATATTGTACATTTCCAGCTCCGCCATGCTCTTTGCTCAACTTAACAGCAACAACAGCAGCAACACTCACAGCATAGCACACAAAATGACAGGGACAGATTTTTGTCTTAGCCAATTCTGACGCGGGAGGCCGGAAAGATCCTGTAGAACTTCTGACTGGCAGGTCGCCTAGAGTGCCTGAATGGGTAGTGAAGCCTGAGTGACAGGAGAAGCTCCCATAGGGTTACACTGGGCTTAAAGACACAGCACAATGATTCCTGATCCTGCCTTCCACCATAGACCCAGAACTTGTCTGAACCAGCAAAGATTTGCAATTCAATAGCACTTGCCCCTGGCTCTAATAGCAGACAATGTGATCTTCCTGCTCTCCATAGGCACTCCCCTTCTTCCTCCTGGACACAATGTGGCTAACTAGCTTGTACAACACAGTATACTATGTGGGGTGAAGATTCCCTGTCACACAGGTGAAAGAAAACACAGAATATTAACAACTAAAAGAGATTTAAGAGACAAAGGAAATGTTTTTCGGTGGCTTCACAGGGAGGTCAGGTGAATTCAATGTACTTTTTACCTGCTTGTCACAGGGACTTCAGACAACCAGGAAAAAAACCAGGGAATAAATCACTAACAGGATAAATAGGTCTATCACTGTCAGAAACCTGGATCATGGCTCTATTGCTTAGGGAGTTTTATTCCTGAAATTCAGGGCAAAGTGTTTGCAAATTATATAATATTAAAGAGTAGTCTTCATGCAAAGTTGAATACTTAGAGAATAATGGAGCTAGGAAGAACACCTTTGTGTTCACCATTGTTAGCCAGCACATTTTCCTCAGTGGGAAGATGAAAAAAAAAACTGTATTATTGGATCTCTCCATGTATGTAGAAAGTTGATTTCTTAGAATGTCTTACAAGCTGTGGTCCAGGTAGTCCAACAATGGCTGCATACCAATGGAAATTTGAAGAAGCCAGTAGTTGTTCATTCCATGAGGCTGCATGTCTCAGCTGGTCTCCAGTATACACCAAAATACCAAAGAAGAAGGATCTAATGCTTGTAAAGTAATTTACTTGGTAGCCAGTGCTAGGGCAAAGAGGCAAAGAAAGAGAGCTTCCTCCTTCAATATAATTTCTATATGCAGGCAGCCACCAGAGATGCAATCCAGATTAAAGGTGGATCTTAAACTTCATTTGATTTTTACTTTTTTGGTGTTTTTGAGACAGGGTTTATCTGTGTAGCCTGGGAACTCCTTCTGTAGGCCAGGCCAGTCTCAAACTCAGGTAAATCCAACTGTTTCAACATCCAGAGTGTTTTGGTTAAAGTGTACATACACACTAAGCAGCTGAAGGTGGATTTCACCTCAAATGATCCATATGAAAGATGGTTCTTTTTTAAAACATTAAAAAAAATCCATCACAGGTATACCCAACTCTTAGGGTTTTAGTTAATTTCACAAGGAGTAGGTGTGACTACCAAGAGTAGACCTCACAACAGCCAAGAAAGAAGAAATGAGAAAAGTTCTTACCTGCAGGAGGCAGGGAAAGCATTCTTTTCATAAACAGAGGAAGTATGTGGATTTTACTTAGGAAGGCTGGACATATTCATGTAAAATTCTCCCTATTTCTAAGCAAGCAAGTAAACAAATCCACTTCTGAACATGATAACAATGTAAAAGCAGAGACATTTAGGGGTATTCTTAATCCAATGTCATGCAGAAATGTATATAAATTTTAAAAATGATTGGAAAAATTGTCTCTGGCATGCTGAAAATCAATAAATCACACAGTAAAATAAATATTGCATTGAAGCTTATGCAACCTGTCAATCTTTTTTTTTTTTTTTTTCAGAAACACAAGCTGTGAATTTACTATCTTAGGTGCCTCTCACTTTCCAGAAATCCCAGGAAAGAAAAGAAAATCAGTTTCACACAGTCACATCCGAATTTTATCTATTGTGCAAAGAGAGGACCATGAGCCAGCAGGAAGGTCTGGGCTCCATTTTGCCCGACCACTTCCAGTTGTCATGCATTATAAGAGCTCCAAGGCCTGTGCACACACCTATGAGAGCCGTGCACTCTCCTGCTCCAGTTAAGTCTTTGGCGTTTGAACCATGTGGGAGCTGTGGAGGCTTGCTTCCTGGTTATGGTGCAGGTCCTGCTTCAGTGCCAGTAGCAGCTGGTTTAGGAGAGTGAGGTTGCTGTCTCTGTGAGGCAGAGGCAGGGGAGGGAGGCAGTTCCCTTTATATTCGATCACTGCCATCTTGGCCCGATCTTGCTCCTTCCGATTCGGGATCTGCAGCATTCTTGTGTAGTTCCCATTCTGACCTTGGAACCGAGGTGCTAGTACTTTAAACAGCTTTGGGATCAAGTCCTTCTCAGTGAGCCAGAAGTCAGCCATGCGCATGGCTCGTTCGTTGGTGTCTCCTAGCTTTCCATAGTCGATAAGCTTCTCCGCGTAGCCCCTCATCTCGTCCACGCGTGCCCATGATGCCTCGATACGTTCGTGGCGCACTAGGCCCGTGAGCAAGTTCCGCAGCAGGTGGATGCGAGACTCGGGACCGAGGCCCAAGCGGCGGTAGACGCGGCCGTGGGAGATCGCGGCTGCAAGCGTCAGCCTCATGTTCCCACCTCAGCCCCCGCAACCTGTCAATCTTGATGTTCAATCTAGAAGATAACTGTACCAATGCTATTCTCACCAATAGAAAACATAGAGAACACAAATAAAGGAAACTTCAAGAAAAAGACACCTAACAGCACTGTATAGTCTGCTCTTAGATGAATGGTTATGATGAACTATATTAAGTTCAGAATGAAGCTGCTTTTACCTTTGAGCAGGCTGGATCAATGGAAGGCCACAGCTCCTTCCATGCAAGACCTTAGGGAAGTCATTTAACTAGCCCTGGCTGCTGCCTGTCTCAGGGCTCTGATATCCCTGTAGAAAATTCCATTGTTCACTTTTTGTAACTTTTAACAAAATAAAATTTTATGAATGTTGTCCATGCATGTGTCAGTGCACACTACTTAGAGAGGTCAGAAGAAGGCAGCAAATGCCTGGGACTGGAGTTACAGCAAATTGTTAGCTGCATGTGGGTTCTAGAAATGGAACCTGAGTCCTCTGTAATGACAGCTAATGCTCTTAATTACTGAGCCATGTCTCTAGCCCCTCTTTTTATTTAGAATTTATTTCCATAAATTGTTTCTCAGAAAATTGGCAGTCAAAAACCTCAGGACCCAGCTATACCTCTCTTGGGAATATACCCAAGGAATGCTCAATCTTGCCACAAGGACAAATGCTCAACTATGTTCATAACAGTATTATTTATAATAACCAGAATCTAGAAACAACCTAGATGACTCTCAACTGAAGAAAATATGGCACATATAAACAATGGAGAACTACTTAGTAGTAGTAAAAAAAAACAAGGATATCGTGAAATTAGCAGGCAAATGGATGGAACTAGCCACTATCATCCTGAGTGAGGTAACCCAGACTCAGAAGGACAAACATGGTATGTACTTACTCATAAGTGGATACTGGATGTAAAGCAAAGGATAACCAGAGTGCAACCCATAGTTCCAGGGAGGCTAGCTAACAAGGAGGACCCTAAGAGGGACACATAGATAGCCCAACAAAGGAGAAATAGATGAGCTCTACATGAGCAAACTGGGAGTAAGGGGCGTGGGTGGAGGGCAAAGAATGGGAGATGAGCATGTAGGGGAAGAGGAGGTTTAAGCTGGAAATGGACAGAGTGGGAGAGCAGGGAAAGAGATACCATGATAAATAAAGACATCATGGGAATAGGAAAAACAGGGTGCTAGGAAAGTTCTCAGGTACCCACAAGGATGACCCCACCTTAGACTACTAGCAATAATGAAGAAGGTGCCTGAACTGGACTATTCCAGTGATCAGATGACTCAGTACCCAAACTGTAATCATAGCGCCTTCATCAAGTGACTGATGGAAACAGATACAGAGATCGATAGCAGGGTGCCAGGCCAATTTGTGGGAATCCACTTGATGAGAGAGAGAAGGGATTCTGTGGTCAGGGAACATCAAGACCATGATAAGAAAAGACATAGAGATGACCAGTGACACTATTGGAAACCCACTAACTTAGTACCAATAACTGTGGAGCTCCCATAGGACAGGACTAGACTCTCTGGATATGTGAGACAGTTGTTTAGCTTAAACCATTTGTGGGGCCCACATACAGGGGTATTGCAATCCATCCCTGGTACATGGGTGGGCTTTTTGAAGCCCAGTGCCTAGGGTGTGACACCTTTTGCAGTCTTGGTGCAGTGAGGAGGGCCTTGGACCTGCCTCAGCTGAGTGGGCCAGGATCTACTGACTCCCCATGGGAGATGTTGACTTGGAGGAGGTGGGAATGCAGGGTATCTTGGGGAGGAATGCTGGGGGCAGGAAGAGGGAGGGTCTGTAGCTGGTATGTAAAATGAATAGAAACTTTCTTAGTAATAAAAAAGAAAAAAATGTTAATTAAATGACACTACATTCCTTTCCCCTTTTATCTTTTCATTCACACCCTTCCAAAAATCCCTTCTGAATTCTTCATTTTTAAGTGTGAGTGAACAAGTATGATGAAATACATGAATACAATCTGTTGCATCCATTTTTGTTAGTTGTACATGTATGGACGTTTGAGTGACCATGTTGTGTTGGCCAAATAATTAGGGATCTCATCCCTGCTCTATTCTCACAAATATAGGAGAATTCTACTTTGTAATCCACATCAGGTATTAAACCCTGACTAGGCTGCCTTGTATTTAAAATATAAAGAAGAATATAAACTTATGGTAGAAAATGCCTTATCACTTAAGATCACCATAGTCCCCTTCATAGCACCGAGCTTCCATTCCCAGTACATATAGAAGCTTTCTACTATCTGTAGCTCCAGCATCAGGGGCTCCGACAACATCTCATGGTCTTGCTGACCACCTTAAGAAAAGGAGACTTAGACCATTACAAACTATTTTTCAAGCCGTGTGTGGTAGTGCATTATTTTAGTACTAGCCATCTGGACAGAGGCAAGAAGATTTCTCTGAGGTTCATAGCCTGTGCTACATAGTCTACAAATGCACACATGGCACACATACACACATATGCACAGTAAAAGAATAAAACTTAAAAAAATACAAGAATAGGAGGATTGGAAAATTGAAACAATACAATACCTATTAAAATCAATTCAAGTGTCTGCCACTAGTGCCCATAGAACCATTTTTAAAAATAAGTATGACCAAGCATACAATCATATGCCATCAAACAGAAACTGAATATATGAAGGTAGGCCACCACCATAACCATGTTACCTGAACGTGTTGCCCATCATGAACTGGGTGTTATCCGACCAAGCTAGTCATAAAGTAAGACACGAACAGCAACAATCTCTTATGAAATGGAAGTGGTGTATAAGTGATTGGGCCCAAGCAGGTCCTAAAGGAACAAGCAAGCTTCATGAAGAAGTTTTCAAAATGCCTATGGTTTCTGCTGTGGATATTGCTCTGTATGCTGTGACTGTGTTGCTCTGTTTGGTTAATAAAGACAGTGCTGATTGTCCAGTAGCCAGGCAGGAAGCATATGCAGGACAAAAAGAGACAAGAATTCTGGGAACAGGAAGACTGAGTCAGGAGACTCCACCAGCTGCCGCCATGAAAATCAAGAGGTAATTTTAATTTAAGATGTAAGATTAATTTAAGATGTAAGATCTAGTTACCAAGAAGCTTGAGCCATTAGGCCATACAGTTTTAATTAATATAAGGCTCTGTGTGTTTATTTGGTTCTGAGCAGCCGTGGGCCCAGAGAAATCTCCAGTTACAGGTTTCCACTCCTGTTACAATGCCTTATGCTGCCAAGAACTCACCTAGAGTCTCATGAGGTATTTTCTATGACTGGCTGAAGAAAGAGAAGACTAGGGTCAGTTGATGGTCCTGTACATCATGCAGGCACCACCCAGAAGTAGACAGCTGCAGCATTTCAATCCCATTTGGGCAAAAGCCTGAAGATATTGGTGAAATATATAAGAGCCCAAAACAGCTTGACCACACAGCTGCCATGACAGGCTTAGGAACCCCGGTACATCTGTCATAACAGGCTTACTGGTAGGCAACATCTGGATTCTTAAGCTGACATCACCCAGGGATCCACCCAAGGATGGGCCAGAATCTAAGGGAAAGTATCTGACATTCCAAACATTCCAACTATTACATAAGAATAGATAAGATTCCCAGCACTTGGGAGGCAGAGGCAGGCGGATCTCTGTGACTTCGAGGCCAGCCTGGTCTCCAAAGTGAGTTCCAGGAAAGGCGCAAAACTACACAGAGAAACCCTGTCTCGAAAAATCAAAAAAAAAAAAAAAGAATAGATAAGATCAAGATTGACAGATGTCTGTGTGAAGGTGTCAGATCCCCTAGATCTGGAGCTACAGACTCCTGATCCTGGAGTTACAGATAGTAGTGAGCTTCTGTATGTACTAGAAATGGAAGCTGGATGATCTGAAAGAATCTTCAGTTTTCTTAACTGGTAAGGTATTTTTACCCTATGTTTTCAGTGAATCAGTGCACTCCAGGTCTTCCACTCTTTCCTATTTTTGACAACTACATGTAGCTGTCAGTGACAAGTTCCTGCATGCCCACATTTTGTGATTCACACTTGGGCTTTAAAGGTCCTTTTTCTCCACCTTCTCAATCCCTGTAACCTACATTCCTGGTAGGAATAAGGATGTTCTAAAGAGACACTGATATCTCTCTTTGTCTAACAACTAGTGAAAGAGTGAACCACATGAAATTTTAATTTCAATGAGCATGTCATTGTGGGAAAAACTTGAATCCTCCAGATAAGAATATGGGAGGGTTTTGTAGATGGGAAAAATTCATTATATGGCTTTATTAGATTGCTTAGTTTTGCATATCTTTTGCCTTCTACCTAAACCTCTTAAGAACCCAAGGACAGGTTAGTTATCCCATATGTACTTTATAGTTCCAAATTAGTCAATTTGAATAAATATTATTTTAAATTTTCATTTATAATTTGCTTTATTCCCTTTTCTATTTCTGTTTTCTTTTTTTGTAGAGAATAGTATTGCTTGACTCTTTGGCTGGCTTGGAAGTAACACTATAGACTAGGCAGTCTTAGCACATCAGAGAGATCTGTTCACCTTGCTGCCAGTGTGCCTGCATTATAGGTGAGCATGTGTAGAGAGCTGCGGGAAGCTGCACTCTTAAGATGGAGCTGGCTTCCGACCCCTGCCCTCCCGGTGGCGAGCGCTCTTTGTTTTAAGCAATACCTTATTTGGCTTGGTTTCAGATTTTGGCTTGCTAAGGCATACATGTACCTATCCAGGAATTCCATGTGGCTCATGGGGGCTGGTGGACTGAGACCTATATAAGGCTGGGGCGGGCTCTCCCCAGGGGTAGAAGAACAAAGAAAAACAGATTAAAAGACCTGAAATAAACAGCTTGAAGAAGAGCTCTGCGTCGTGTCTTTCTTGCTGGTCGAGTTAGGCGCGACAATTGGTGGCCCCCTACGGGGAAAACTCTTTGAAAAGAAGGAGCTCAGAACTTCTTGCTGTCAGGATAGGTATACCTGGTAAGTCCCCGGGTTAATTAGGGAACCGCGACAAGAGCAGATATTCGCAGAGCTGCCGACAAGAGGCAGATGGGAAATGAAACTAGTTTGACTGTTACTTCTCCACGGACGCGCGGAGCAAAAGTTTAAAAAAAAAAAAAGGTGATAAAACTGGGGCTGTTTGGCAAAAGCTCTGAGAAACCTCTTAGGTTAAAAAGACTGGGTTGTACAAGGATGGGCACTTCCTCCTTGCACCCATTTTTTTTGGCTCTCAACGAGCTGCTTCTAACAAAAGACTTAAAGATAAAGAAGGGAACTTTACAAAGATTCTTAGAGGAATGCGATGTTGTGGCCCCATGGTTTGCTGTTTCTGGGAGTCTCACAGTGTCCTCCTGGGAAAAACTGGGATGGGATTTGGACTTTGCAGCAGGACAGGGGACCCTGAAACCGGGGGTGAGACCAGTCTGGAAATTAGTACATGAATGTTTAGAGAATCAACGATGCAGCAATGCCTTGGAAAATGGGCAAACAGCTTTAGAACAATTGCAAGAGGAGAGATCTGAGAAGGCAGAGTCTGTAGAATGCAAGGGCAGTAAAAAGACAATAGGAAACTAGACATGATTCTATCCCTCCCTATCGGACCTTGAAGACCCTGAGTCTACTGACTCTTCTCTCGGTTCGGAGGAGGTAGAGTCTCTAGTTATATCATTATAAAAAGTAAGGATTAAAAACAAGGCGAGAAAGAAAAACAAAAGAAAACAGGATTGTGGGCCCATAATCCCCCCGCCCCCCCCCCCCCCGCTCCTCCCCCTTACCCTGAGGCTATGGCAGCTCCTGGAGCATTGCCGGTCAGCAGCAGCCTTCACCCACAACTGTGGAGGGAAGTTAGGAGAGAAATGCAGGTAGGTTGTCCTGTTTTTGTAGATAATCAGAATCAAAGATATCATGAACCTTTGGATTTTAAACTTGTCAAGTCTATAGCGGAGTCTGTAAAAAGTTATGGGGTCACGGCTGCATTTACACTTACTCAAATTGAGACTCTGCAAAGACAATGCATGACTGCCTCAGATTGGATGAATCTTGCCCGTGCCTGTCTCAGTCCAGGTCAGTATTTGGACTGGAAGGCCTTCTTTATCAAATTTGCTAATGAGCAGGTGGTGGCCAACCACAACACAGGCCTGCAATGGGATGCTGATATGTTGCTTGGTCTGGGCAGATATGCCAATCAACAAACTACTTACTCTCCTAATGTATATACTCAAATTAATCAAATAGCCATCAGAGCCTGGAAATCTTTGCCTAACAAAGGTGAAGTGAGTGGCAATTTGACCAAGATACTCCAAGGTCCCATGGAGCCCTTTTCAGATTTTGTGGCTCGCTTGATAGAGGTTTCTGGTAGAATTTTTGGGAACATAGATGCTGCAATGCCCCTAATAAAGCAGCTAATATATGAGCAGTGTACAAAGGAGTTCAGGGCCACCATCACCCCATATAAGACCAGGGGGTTGGAAGCCTGGATGAAGGCTTGCCAGGAATTAGGAGGACCTCTGACCAATGCAGGTCTGGCAGCTGCAGTCCTTCAGCTTACCCAGAGAAAAGGATGTTTTACAAGCTGCATATCACTTTTTAGGGACAGTGTTAAGAACTAAAGGGTTGTACATTGCTTCTGAGAAGGTACAGCAGGATCAGGTGGTTACTTGTTTAGGCTCTAAGATTAACAGTCAACAGATTAGGCCTCAAAAGGTAGAATTGAGAAAAGATCATTTATGTACATTAAATGATTTTCAAAAATTATTAGGGGACATAAATTGGATAAGAGGCAGTTTAAAAATGGCAAATTATGTGCTAAAGCTGCTTTATGATACATTAGCAGGTGACAAAGCTTTGGATTCCCCTAGACAGTTAAACACGGAAGCACGTCAAGCACTATGGAAAGTTGAAGATAGATTACAGGAAGCCTTTCTTCAGAGAGTTCGAGATCCCAACACAATTGTATTATGCATTCTGCCCACCTTTTTGCAGCCCACTGGTATTTTATGGCAGGATGGACCTTTATTGTGTGTTTACACTAGAATTTCCCCTGCAAAATCCATTGAGTATTACCCCACAACTGTGGCACTACTTGCCCAGCAAGGTATTCAGCAGTGCTTGCAATATTTTGGAACTTCCCCACAAATGCTGATTGTACCTTATGATGTCAATCAGGTGAAAGTTTTATGTGCTACTGTTGATGATTGGGCCATATTGCGCTGTAGCTATGCGGGGCATATAGATTGCCATTATCCAAAACATCCATTATTGAATTTTTGTAAGGAACATCCTGTAGTCTTTCCTAAAATAACTGCTTCCCGGCCAATTCCTGGAGCCACCGTTGTTTTTACTGATGGGTCTAAAACAGGTTGCGGGGCCTATATGGTGGGCTCAGGGGAGCCTGTGAAGCACCAATATTTACCGGGCGCACCTCAGCAGGTGGAACTTTTAATTGCTCTAGGAGTTTTTAAGGTTTGTCCATTTCCATTTAATTTGGTATCAGATTCCTGCTATGTTGTTAATGCCTTAAAAATTCTTGAATGTGCAGGGACTCTTAAATCCTCTAGTCCCGTACAGTCGGTTTCTGCCAATTGCAACAACTGATTTGGCAGCGGAAAAATCCATTCTTTGCACAACATATTCATACTCATACTGGCCTACCAGGCCCATTAGCTGAGGGCAACAATGTTGTAGACCTCTGTACCAGGCAAGAGTGGATGTTTGTGGCCTCAGCAGTGCAATGAGCACAAGAATTCCACAAGGAATATCATGTTAATGCTAAAACATTGCAACAAAGGTTTTCTCTCTCACATGCTGATGCACGTAAGGTAGTTCTAGATTGCCCTCAATGTGTCGTTTTTCAGCACCCTCCTGCATTAGGAGTCAACCTTCGTGGTTTGCTCCCTCTGAAAATATGGCAAATGGATGTTACACATATCTCTGAATTTGGACGGGTCAAATATGTCCATGTTTCTGTTGACACTTGTTCTGGAGTCATCCACACCACCCCAATGGCAGGTGAGAAGGCATTTCACGTGATCACCCATTGCCTAGAGGCATGGGCAGCGTGGGGCAAACCACAACAAATAAAAACAGACAATGGTCGTGCTTACACGGGCCACAAGTTTGCCTCCCTCTGCCGTCAAATGGATGTTCAACTTGTACATGGCCTGCCCTATAATCCCCAGGGTCAAGGCATTGTGAAGCGTGCACATCGCTCCTTGAAGGAACTGCTTCAAAAACAAAAAAGGGGAATAGGCCATAGCCGTACCCCTAAGGATAGACTCTCTCTTGCATTATTTACCTTGAATTTTTTAAATTTGGATGGATCAAACTGTTCAGCTGCAGATAGACATCAATGTCAGCACAGTCCCTC
The DNA here is from genome assembly GCF_949786415.1 of Peromyscus eremicus. NCBI lineage: Eukaryota > Metazoa > Chordata > Mammalia > Rodentia > Cricetidae > Peromyscus > Peromyscus eremicus. The sequence continues at coordinate 242,760 of NW_026734463.1, forward strand.
TAAAGGGATGGTAAAATGGAAAGATGCCTTGACAGGTATCTGGCATGGACCTGATCCCGTGCTCGCATGGGCACAAGGCTCTGTTTGTGTTTTCCCACAGGATCAACAAGATCCTATCTGGGTACCGGAAAGATTGGTGAGAAAAGCACAATTGACGCAGTCTCAGAAAGATGCTTCTGCAAACATGCCTGATGTTCCTGCTGAGTCTACAGCCAGGGAAGATGGAACAGAGATGGGGGATCCTGTCTGCATTCCTGAAACCAATGCCAGTACAACATGATGCACAGGTTTTTCCTAGGCTGTTTACCTCTAATAAAGCTATTAATCTCCCTTATTTGTATTTGGATCTGGAACGAATGACTCTAGGAGAGAATTGTAGTTTCCCCGAAAAAGGATCCCTGTGCTTTCAAATAGATGAATCTGGAGACTGCATTCCCCTGGCCAAAGGCCTTTATGGGTGGTTTAATGGAGCTAGAAATTATGTCCCAGGCATTAAGCAACAGCAAATTAGCCATGGGAATGACTGTTTTACCCTGAAACATAGTTATACTACAGCTGTTATCTGGCTGAATGGCACTATGCTCACCTATAATATCACCTTGCCTAATAATACTTATACACCCCGTAAGCAAGCCAAGTGGGGTCCTACTTGTTGGGGAGCATATGAAGGCGACCCCTGGCCCTGGACAGACTGCCAATCCACTATTGTCAGATGGGCCGATAAAGTACAAAGATTTACTTTCTCACCTGATATGAGTGGCCCCCTTGAAAAGGGGGGTATCAAAGGAGACATGAAGACAGGGCTATTCTTGCAGGACCAGCGCATTAATCCGTTTCATAAATGGATGCTGTGCGGCGTAAATGGAAGCTGCACCGATATAGCCCCTATTGTCATGATTCAGGGAGGAAGTTATGGAGTGCATGAACTTCTTTGTTCTGCTCAGCATGATCAGTGCAGGTATGGAGAATATGCCTCTGACCCCCAGAATGTTTCTATAACTTGCACACAATTTTTTAAGCCCATAGTGAATACCACCACTTTTAAAGCCAGTCCTGTATGTGTGCATCCTCCATTTCTGTTTATCTTGTCAAATTTTAGCTTTGCAAATTGTACAAATAGTACTTGTTGGATGTCCCAATGCTGGGACAGTAAGCTGTTTACCAGAGCCCTTATTGGATTCCAGTACCAGTAGAAGTGCCTAGTACTATGGTGCTGTTTAGACCCAAAAGAGATTTTGGCATAACTGCAGCAATTATAACCGCTATCTCCATGGCCACAGTTTCTGCCACTGTTGCAGGTATAGCTATGTCTACCACTGTGCAAACAGCCGCAACTTTAAATAATTTATCTGCTACAGTGTCCCAGGCCCTGGATGCCCAAACCTCTCTGAATACACAGTTGAAAGGAGGCCTCATGGTACTCAACCAGCGCATTGATTTGGTGCAGGAACAAGTTGATATCCTTTGGCAAATGGCCCAGTTGGGCTGTGAGTGGAGAATGCCTGACCTGTGTGTTACCAGTGTTCAATTTCAGAATGCTTCCTGAGCCGCAAATTTGTCTAAAGAACTTTCTAGATTTCTTGTAGGAAACTGGTCTGGATGTTAGAAGAAACCCTGGAGAAATTGAGAGCGGTGGTGGTGACTATTAACTCCACTTGAGGGGACATCAGCATGGCTGAGGGCTTGACTTCCTGGATCCAGCTTGCAGCAAATCATTTGAAGGAGTGGGCGGGACTAGGTGCCTTATTGGTTCTTGTGATACTTGCCTTACTTGTTTGCCTGTGGTGTTTCCATAAGATGAGGTTTGCCGTCAGGCAGCCATGATTGTCCAAGCATTTACCACCATCGAGGCTGGTCAGTCACCTCAGGCTTGGCTAGTAAAGCTGTAGCCTTGAAGCACAGGCTGCGAGGCATGGCACTGCACTTGAGGTCGAAATAGCACTGACCTCAAGAAGAGCATGTTTGATTGCATGCGGGTTGGCATCTATCTCCCGCCTCTGATAAAAGGATGCTGAACTGAGCCGGGCGGTGGTGGCGCACGCCTTTAATCCCAGCACTCGGGAGGCAGAGCCAGGTGGATCTCTGTGAGTTAGAGGCCAGCCTGGGCTACCAAGTGAGTTCCAGGAAAGGCGCAAAGCTACACAGAGAAACCCTGTCTCGAAAAACAAAAAAAAAACAAAAAAAAAAAAAAAAAAAAAAGGATGCTGAACTGGTCTGGTACTCTCTAGGTGGATGACACGTGGATAGCATTAGTACAGGTTCTTGTTTTCTCAGAGATCAAACTTCTACTCTTGCCTATTGTCAAAAACAAAAAGGGGAAACTGTAGAGAGCTGCGGGAAGCTGCACTCTTAAGATGGAGCTGGCTCCCAACCCCTGCCCTCCTGGTGGCGAGCGCTCTTTGTTTTAAACAATACTTTATTTGGCTTGGTTTCAGATTTTGGCTTGCTAAGGCATACATGTACCTATCCAGGAATCCCATGTGGCTCATGGGGGCTGGTGGACTGAGACCTATTATAAGGCTGGGGCGGGCTCTCCCCAGGGGTAGAAGAACAAAGAAAAACAGATTAAAAGACCTGAAATAAACAGCTTGAAGAAGAGCTCTGCGTCGTGTCTTTCTTGCTGGTCGAGTTAGACGCGACAAGCATATCACTCACTGAATAACTTGATTCATTCAATTGGCTTACTGATGATGAATGACTGAGCCTTCTTAGTTGGAGTGGCCAGAACACAGGTTCTGCTCCTATCTCCAGTAACAGAAGAAGGTTCCCATTAAATGTAGCTTTCCTGCCTTAATGTCCACTGTCTTACAACTATGAAAAATTTTATTTTTCTTTATTATTGAGTCTGTTATAACTGAACAATGACCTGGTAAGATTTCTGTCCTTATTCTGCAGATGATAAAAGCCAGGCTCACAGAGATAAGTATGTTTTGAATATAGTTAAGTATAAATGTTCATGTAACTCATCCCATCATTCTAATGCCTCACTAAATGCATTTGAAGGAACCTAAGCCAGACATGGTGGCTCAGGCCTGTAATCATGGTATCTAGAATGTGGAGGAAGGAATTTCAAGTTTTCAAAGTCATCCAAAATGAGAATGGTCAATGAGGTCTGGAGGGAGGACCACAGAACTAAAGGAGACTGTAATTGGCATAGGAGGGTGTCCATAGTCTTCCCTAAAGGTCCAAACTTCAGGGTCATGGCATCAGCAATTAACATTGAGGTGGTATTTGACACCTAAAGTTTACTATTCTGGATACTATTTTCTATTATTTATAATGTTTTCTGTCCAAGGCACCTAGATTACTTGGGGATAAGACTCTTGTTGGTCATTAAGTAGTGGAATTCTCCTGCAGGTGGGAGAATTAGCCTCAGGCAAGGATGAGATCCCCAACTGCATGTCCAATACAATGTGTTCATCCTTGAATCCCTATAAACAAAACCAACAGAATGGGACTCAGCAAAGTTTATTCATATATTTGTGCATAGTAGTCTCCCATGCATAACAAGGAAAAAATTAAAAGGGCAAAATTTGGGAAAGGATGGAGAGAGGACAAGGAAGGGAAAATTGATTTAATACATATTAATTAAAATATATGAAAATAAATTTTAAATAAAGAAGTGGCCTAGGGAGATAGCTTAACTGTTAAAAGCAGCACCAGGTGTTGTTACATAGGACACAGGTTCCATTATACCTAACCATCTCCTGTAACTCTCTTCTGGCCTCTGCAAGAATTCTGCATAGACTCCTGGAGGCAAACACCCATATACATGAAATAAAATAAATCTTAAAAATGGAATTCTCTGCAATGATGTCCCAGCCCTGAGACAGACAGCAGGCAGGGCTTGTTAAAAAGATCTCCTTCCCATCCTGCATGCTTGTAAGACATTCTATGAAATCAATTTTCTGCATTCATGGAGAGATTCCTTCTACCAATCCTGATCATGTAGAGAAGCTTGAACAATACAGTTGTCTTTTTTTTTCACCTGCCCAGGAAGGAACATGTGCTGGCTAACAATGGTGCTCATAAATGAATTCTTCCTAGCTCCATTATTGTCTAAGTATTCAGCTTTCCATGAAGACTACTCTTTATTATTATTTAATTTTCCAACTGTTTCCTCTAAATTTTAGGAATAAAACTCCTTAAGCAATGGAACCAACATCCAACTTTCTGATGGGAGAAAGACCTATTATCTTGTGTGTGATCTAGTTCCAGTTTTTTTTCTTTGCTGGTTGTCTGAAGTCCCAGTGACAAGCAGGGAAAAAAATACCTTCAGTTCACATGGTGTCAGTGTGAAGTCACACAACAAACACTCCTTGTTTATCTTTAAGTATCTTTTTTGTTGTTAATATTCTGGGCACCCTACTACCTGTGTCACAGGGAATCACTCCACCCCACATAGTATAGTGGTCTGTACAAGCTAGCCACTTTGTGTCCAGGAGGAAGAAGGGGAAGTGCCTAAGGAGAGCAGGAAGAGAGCAGGTTTACTTTTGCAGCCAGGGGCAAGTGCTCTTGATATGCATATCTCTGCTGATCTAGAAAAAGTCTTTGTCTGGGGTGGAAGGGAGGGACAGGAACCATTGTGCTGTGTTTTTAAACACATTGTGACCCTATGGGATGTGGTCTTGTCACTCAGGTTTCATAAGCCAATCAAGTACTCCAGGTGGGCTGCCAATCAAAAGTGGTGCAGGGTTCCTCCTGCCACCCCAGGCTTCAGACTTTCCTTTAAAGAGGAGCTGGCACCATCAGTTTTGTGTGGTGTGCTGTGCTGTGAGTGCTGCTGCAGGGAGCTGAGCAGACAGCATGGCTGAGCTGGGAAACCATGACATGGTGAGTGAGAGGCTGCTGACTCCAGATGGAGTGGAGCAGATGGTGAGGTGGAGGATCCAGTGTGGTGGGTCCTCCTCAGGTCTGGGTGGGAACCTGTCTGCAGAATCTCTGTCCTCTGAGGTCCCATGTGGTACTTGAAACTCTCTGGATCCAGGGCCAGGCCTCTGAATACCTGTTCTGTGGGTTGAATCTGCTCACAGAATTGGAAGTAGGGAGCTGTGCTTAAAACCATCTTTGAACTTCAACATGCTTTTGTTGCACCCATAGAAAGCAGGTTGCCTAACTTGGAGATTACCTTCTAGTACCTTGTTGAATGAGGATCAGTATTTTACATTTAATTTTTATGTGTAAGACCTATTCATAGGTAACTTTTTGGGTGATTGTAAAAGGCATCTCATGCATTGGGTAGCCCTCCACTACTAGGATGTGATGTAAATGAGTATAATTGGTAATTTAAAGGATTTACTAATGCTTAGGAGATAGTAAGTCTCACAAAACAGAATTTAGATGAGGGAGGACTGTCTCAAAAAAAAATCCCCAAAGATAAGTGTATTCTAGCTATGGCTTTTAGAGATTAGGACAGTAGGATAAATTTGTTTACCAGGATTGTCCAGACATTTGTTTCCAAACCATTACAAAGGAACCACTGCTGATTTACAACAAGCAACTAGGCCCAAACTTATATCAAAGAATGAGATTCTAACAAGCTGCTTATTGAGACATTACATGTCACAGCCAGCCCTAAGGCCTGTTGTGCCATAAAGTTCCAGTTTTTTTTTTTTTAGTTTTTTGAGACAGGGTATCTCTGTAGCTTTGGAGCCTATCCTGGACTAGCTCTGTAGACCCGGCTGACCTTGACTCACAGAGATGCACCTGCCTCTGCCTCCCGAGTATTGGGACTACAGACATGCACCTCCAGCGCCCGGCTCCAGTTTTCTTCTTGAGAAAAGCATGGTTCAGCCTGAAGGTCAATATGACACCAGGTGACAAGTATTTGAAAAGTAAAACATGTTGAATTAAGGACTGGACTGATCAAGCAAGGCTCTCATTTCGGCCCTCAGACAAGGAAAGGGATCATTCTTGGCAGAGCAATTAACAGCCTGGGGCCTAGGCCTTGGGAGCTTTCCCTAAGTGCCTGATTTATTGACAATAAAACAGAGCTCCTTCCATAAAATCAGGAACGTGTTTGGGGGAACTGGTAATGGTCTGGAACCAGGGCTTTTATTGTGGGGTTGTTTCAGGTCCTACATGGAGCTATGGATATCAGTCCCAAGACCACTGATGGGTTTACTCAGTAATGATCTTGAGATATCCTGTGTTCCCTTTTGCAGCATTGTTTGATTAGCCTCCTCCTGATTCTGTCCCACTTTATTGTAGTTTCTGCAGACTACCTAGAAGTTCCTCATTTCCTTCCATTTCCTCCCTGGAAGTAGGTGCTATTATTTTAAGAAGCTTAAATGACATGTAATATAGATTGTGCAAGATCTCCTCACACCAGCTTTTATTTTTTTCTACCTTCCACTTTTCCCATCATTCTCACCCACTGTCAGCTTCACCCAAGCACAATGTCACTAAAAAATGACCTGCTGTTTCAAGTGTCTGGTCTATTTAAGAAACAATTTTGGGAATATTTCTGCTGTCTAACTCACCCATTGGCCCAAATGGCTAGACCTACAAGTTGTCTATCTTTGTTTAAATTGTTCAAAGTGCAACCTGGAGCATGAAGCTAAAACACACAAGGATTCCATTCTGTTGATCTCCAGGCCAATGATCTCACTGTTCTCCATACTACACCTTCAAAATTCTTAAATTAAATGACTTTAGCACCACAGAGTTTTAAAATTATTCATTTGAGTCATGTAGTTGACAATCTAATGCAGTCACCAGGAAAGGTTTCACATGTGGAGCATTGCTTCTGACTTCAAACCAAATAGCAGAAATAGTTTATTGTGCACACTGCAGGGTGAAGCAGGGTAGGTAATTAGCAGCTGGAGTCACTGTTATAAAAAAGGACCTGATTATGATAGCAGGAGTTATTTTATAATTTCCCATCATGTCATATGAATGATCACAGACCAGATTGTGTGAGTGTAGAGTTTGGGAAGGTTATCTTGAGCCAATGGATTTTGAATTTGCAATTAGGAAACTCTGCTATGCAGATATGTCCATTCCTGCTTGACATAGTTTATCAGCTCATCGTTTGAGAAACAGAGCATTAACAGTAACGGGGTGTTTGAAGTTATAGACCTCAGCAGCCAACACATGCATAAGAGCAAGATCAATCTATCTCATATTAATGACATTACTTCTACTAGGGAAGGACCTACTCTTTTTCAAAATCAATATTGCCAATTTTTTTTATCTTAAAAATACATTATTTATAATATTTAAAATGACTTATTGGTATCATTTTAAATACTTTCTTTTAGTACATTCCTGCTCTTATCTCTATTTGTTTCTGTTCTCCAATGTCTCTACGTAATCAAGAGCTTTATTGCTTTTCTGTGAAGTCACGTTGATTATTGATATTATTTCTGTGTAGAGCAATTTCTCCTTTAGTTTAGGCTTGCCTCATTCTATGTAATTGAGAATTGCATTGAACACCTAATCCTTCCTCTGCTGTCCAGTGCTGGTAAAATAGTTCTGCAACTCCTTCCATTCTGGGCCTTGACTGGTCAGTCAGAAGGAAAAGTAAACCAGTAAATGAGTGACCCCCAATCTCTCTGTCTTTTATGGGAGACTTATAAATGAAGAGGAAACTCTGCAAGAATTGAGTTCCTTGACCAAGTTTGAAGCTAGTGGAGTCATAGCACAAGAGGGGAAAGGTAAGGTGGGTGTTGAGAGATTTCCTACTTCAACAATACCTTAGATTAGCAATGAGGAATTATGTAATCAATTTTAGATGTTCCAAAATTTCCTGATTGAGGCCCACAGACAAGGGCAATCAAGAATCTGGATAAAGGACTGACCTTATCATGAAACCAAATTGCTATAGTTACAGTACTTTACTCATAATAGATGTGGATAAAATGTTGTGGCCATGCCTAATGGAACAATCATTTTTCAGGTTTTAGATATACACCCAGAGATAAAAGGTTTGAGAAGTTTTTCATGTACTCTAATACAAATCCCTAGACTGTGCAGCACATGGCCATAGTCTGTGTCAACTTCACAAAATAATTTTTGGAGATCAAAACTGCATCATATCCACATTCTCTTTCCTGTCTCTAAGACATACCATGACCACTCATTGTTTTCTAATTCATACCCTGTTTTTTTTGACCTGCTTTTCTTTAACAACAGTTATACAGTAACAACACTTACTGTGTCAATGTGACCTTTGTTTGACTACACAATTTCCCAGCTATGAGGCAATGGGTTGGCTGCACTGCACATTGAGTGTATAATGGAATGGGCACAGATAGGAACTTGTCCTTTGGATGAGGAACAGGATACACTCTAGGAGAGTAGAAGAATGTCTACTAAAAAATTGAAATTTTCTAGACTAGGTCCCTGTCTGCTGGGCTAGAAGGGCAGAGCTGTAAGTACTGTGCTCTCTGAGTCATTTGATCTCTGATCACCAAATAGGTGAGCTGCTAGTATTGTTAGGCCCACCTGGGTGTCCCTAGCCAATGAGGGACTCTAAGAATGCTTTGCAATCAGTAGTAAGAGTGGCAGGTAGCTTGCAGATTCTTTTTGGGTTTATGCTCTGTCTCTCCTGTAATAAGTTATAAGGAAGAACACAAGCTATGCCAGGGTGAGCATAGGGTATTCAGAGAAGGTGGGTTGAGCTGTTATTTCTGCTTGGATTTGGATGGACCATTAGCCTGAGTATGGTTTTGTTGGTCCATGTGCTGACCTGGGCAGTCACCCTTGTCCTCTGTGCCTCCCTGTATATGGATTTCCTAGGTAGGAGACTCTGCATCCCTAGAACAGTAGGATATGATGTTTGTAATATCATAGTTCATTTTGCCCACACAGGCATGCTTTTGGTGTGCAGTGTGAATACAGTTTGGAAAAATGAATGTCTTGTTTCTAGAAGTTCTGAGTATTGCATTTCACTTTCAGGTTTGTCTACATATGTTACAAATCATTTAAAAACTGTAAGAAAGATGGTGATGTGGTTCACCCTTTGGGAAATACATGATTACAATGCTTTTAACTTTCTGCTACCATCAGCTGCAATGGTATGTTTCAGTGAAATTTAGTTTCCAGGGACAAAAGGCGTTTCTGAGCTGTAGATGTTTCTCAGGTGTGCATGGTGTTGGCAGGTAGATAGGGCAAAATTGACATCTTGTGCTATAATCCATGGGACAGGAAGCAGAATTAACATAACATAGAATTAAGGAATTCTATGTTGCTTTTGGATTGTGAAAGAGTGGGGCCGGGTTTACCTGAAAGTAGAAGGAGGCATAAGGGGCTGCATAGTCATAGCAAGAGATCACCTCCTTTGCAGTGAGAGCTCTAGAGCATGGGGCTTTTGTCTTTGGAAAAGTATCATTAGCTTGAGGGTCAGAAACAATTATACAAGATTTACTTTGAGTTAATTTTTTGTGGTAGTTGTGAAGTCTGTGCTTATTTAGTTTCTATACACATAGAATTATAATTGCCTGGGTAACAGTGATCAAGATCACACTTTTCTGGTTAAGTTTCCTTTGTTCTCTGATTAATAGTTGACTGTACTTTCCTGCCTTTATTTTTGGTTTTTGTATCTGTCTCCTTTGTTCTTACATTAATATTTTACACATTCTCAAATGTTATTGCTTTGTAGTAAGTATAGAAGTCATATTAGGTCAATCTGTGTATTTTTTCATAATTCAAATTTCCATTGGTAGACAGCCATTGTTAGACTAGCTCTACCACAGCTTGTGAGATATTCTAATAAGTCCACTTTGTACACACATGGAGAGATTCATTCTACCGTCCTGATTATTAATATTCTGATCCTGGCCCTTGACGGCACTCATTGTCCTGACATAAAAGCTTCTTCTTAAGGAAAATTTCCACCCACTACCCTCTCTCTCTCTCTCTCCTGCTTTTCTCCCAGGAGGTGTGAGCACATTTGGATTCCACCCCTATCCCCACATTTTTTCTTCTTTCTCTTCCCCTTCTCTCTCTCTCCACTAAATAGACCTCTTCACTGAGTGCTGTCTGAATGTCGTCTTTGTCTGTCACCAGCAGCAGGGCACCTTGGCTCTCTACCTGCCAGAGCCTTCTTTATACTATTCATAACACGGTTCATGTACAGAATCTTGAATAATGCAGTGTTTTTTTTTGTTTTGTTTTTTCACCTGCCCTAGGAGTAAGGTATGCTGATTAATAACAGGGCTTGTAAACATACTCTTCTTAGCTCCATTATGCTTTAAATATTCAACTTTCCTTGAAGCTTACCCTTTATTATTATTCACTTGCCAATAGTGTGCTCTGATTTTCAAAAATAAAAATCCTACAGCAATGAAGCCATTTCTGATGGGAGAAAAACCTATTATCTTGTTTGTGATCTATTTCCTGCATTTCTTTCATGGTTGTATGAAGTCCCTGCGACAACTAGGTAAAAAGTGGGTTCAGTTCACCTAACCTCAACTTGAAGTCACAAAAGAAGCATCTCCTTTTTTGTCTTTTAATCTCTCTTTACTTGTTAATATTCTGGTCACCCTTCCACCTGTGTGATGTGGAATCACTCCACCTGACATAGTATAGTGGGCTGTACATGCTAGCCACACTGTGTCCAGGATGAAGAAGGAGAAGTGCCACCAAGAGCAGAAAGATAGCAGGGTCTGCTATTGGAGCCAAGGGCAAGTGCTATTGAAATGTAAATGTTTAGAAAAGGTCTAGGTCTGTGGTGGAAGGCAGGATCCGGGACCATTGTGCTGTGACTTTAAGCACAGTGTAACCCTATGGGAGGTGCTCTTGTCACTCAGGCCTCACTAGCCAATCAGGCCCTCCAGGTAACCTGCCAGTCAGAAGTGGTACAGGGTTCTTCCAGCTGCTAGCTTCAAGCTTGACTTTGAAGAGAAACTGGAAGCAGCAGTTTTGTGTTGTGTGCTGTGCTGTGTGCTGGTGCAGAGAGCTGAGCAGAAAACCTGAGTGAGCTGGAAAACCACAGCATTGTGAGTAAGGTTCAGGAGTCAGAGTGGTGGGTCCTTCTTAGATCTGGGTGGGAAACTTCAGCCAGAATCCCTGTCCTGTGTGGTCCCATATGGTCCTTGAAACTTCCTATTCCCAGGGCAGGCCTCTTTGCTCTGTGGGCCTATTCTGTTCACAGAATTGGGAGTAAGGAGGTGTGTATAGAAACACCTTTGTAGTAAACTTCAACATGCTTTTGGTGCACTCATTGAAAGCAGGCCTGGTTTGTACAGTACCTTCTAGAGGTTCAGCACTTTGTATTTAACTTTCATGTGTAAGATCCGTTTATAGTTAATTTTGTGGAGGTTGTAAAAGGCATCTTATGTGTTGGGTAGCACTCTACAACTAAGATATGAGAGAAAGGAGTTGAAATAATGATATAAAGCATTTACTAATTCTTAAGACATAGTAGGTCTCACAAAATAGAATGTAATGGAGGGAGTACTGTGTGGAAAAAAAAAACCCTACCAGGTAGTGGTTGCATACACCTTAAATTCGAGGACTCAGGGGGCAGAGCCAGGCAGATCTCTGTGAGTTTTAGACCAACCTGGTCTACATAGCAAGATCCAGGACAGGCTCCAAAACTACATGGAGAAACCCTGTCTTAACAAACAAAAAGGAACAAAACAAAAACACTGAAAGATAAGAGTATTGTAGCCAGGCCTGTTAGAGATTAGGACAATAGGATACACATTTGTTCACCAGGATTGTCCAGACATTTGGCTGCCAACCATTACAAAGGAGCCACCTCTGATTTACAACAAGCCACTAGGCCTAACACTATATCAAAGAATGGGACACTAACAAGCTGTTCATTGAGGCATTACATGGTCATAAACAACCTTAAGTCCTGGCATGCCATAAAGTTCCAGTTTTCTTCTTGAGAAAATCCTAGTTCTGACAGATGGGCAATATGACACCAGGTGACAATTATTTGAAAATTAAAACACTAGCAGTTCTGTGGTGGTGGTGCTGGACTTTGCTCAGCACACACTCAAGAGGCAGAGGCAGGTTCATATCTGTGAGTTTGGGGCCAGCCTGGTCTACAGAGTTATGTCCAGGAAAGGATCCAAAACTACACAGTGAAAACCTCTCTCAATAAAACAAAAGAAAGAAAAGAAAAAAAGGAAAGTAGAACACTCTTATATTAAGTACTGACCAAGCAATGCTTTCTTTTAGGCCCTCACACAGGGATTAGGAAAATTCTTGGCAAAGCTAGTAACAGCCTGGGGCCTAGGCTTTGGGAGCTTTCCCTAAAGGCATACCATATTGACAATAAAACAGAACTCCTTCCCTAAAACCAGGAATATGCTTTGAAGAGCTGGTGATGGTCTTGAACCATGGGGTTGCTTCAGATCCCAAGAATCCAACTCTTTCACCAAATATGGCTTTGGTTATCCATCCACAGATCACTGTGTTCTTAGTCAGTAAAATTCTTTTTTTTTTTTTTTGGTTTTTTTGAGACAGGGTTTCTCTGTGTAGCTTTGCGCCTTTCCTGGGACTCACTTGGTAGTCCAGGCTGGCCTCGAACTCACAGAGATCCGCCTGGCTCTGCCTCCCGAGTGCTGGGATTCAGTAAAATTCTTAAGATACCCTGTTCCCCCATGTGCAGCATGGTTTGATTAGCCTCTTCTCTGAGTCTTTCCTATTGTATGATACTTTCTGCTGACTTCCTAAATGTTTCCCATTTCCTTCCATTTTGCCCCTAAAAGTATTATAAAGCTGCTATTCTTCTTAAGATGCATAGTTGACATGAGATATACCTTGTGCAAGACCTCCCCACCCCAGCTTTTATCTTTTCTACCTTATACTTTTTCTCTCTTTTTCTTCCCTTGTGATCTTTACCTCAGGATACTGTCACTGAAGAAGGTCCTGCTGTCTCACATCACTGGGGTACTTAAGTAATAATTTTAGAAATGTCTTTTCTGTGTAAGTTTGCCATCAGTCCAAGGGTGTAGACTTGCAGTCTTCTGTCCTTATTTAAGTTGTTCAATGTGCAACTTGGAACCTGAACCTAAATATCACAAGGTTGATAGAATATGTAGAATGCCAAATTTAATCACAGCAGGATAAAAGCAAGTTAGAACAAAAAACGGAACACCAAAGGTGATTTAGTTAGTAGGTGGAACCTGAGAATGTTGTCTTTTGACAGAATGTGGAAGATGTCAGGACTTTAGTTGGCAAAAATCAGAGAAAGTTTCACAGAGAATTTTACTGACCTGTCTGGATGACCAGGAAGGTAGGAATGTTAAGAATAATAGCAGAAAGTGGAGATTGAGAGTATAGAATTTCAGTAGGAAATATACTCAATAAAAATTAAGCTGCTAGGCAGTGATGGCCCATGCCTTTAAAAACAGTGCTTGTGGCCGGGCGGTGGTGGTGCACACCTTTAATCCCAGCACTTGGGAGGCAGAGGCAGGCAGATCTCTGTGAGTTCGAGGCCAGCCTGGTCTCCAAAGCGAGTTCCAGGAAAGGAGCAAAGCTACACAGAGAAACCCTGTCTCGAAAAAACAACAACAACAAAAAAACAAAAAAACAGTGCCTGGGAGGCAGAGGCAGGTGGATCTCTGTGAATATGAGGCCAGCCTGGGCTGCAGAATGTGTTCCAGGATAGGCTCCAATGCTACACAGAGAAACCCTGTCTCAAAAAACCAAAAAAAAAAAACCCCATAAATTATTAAGCCTTGCTGTGGTGTTGCACACCTTTAATTCCAACACTTATGATGCAGAGAAAGGTGGATCTCTGTGAGTTCGAGGCCAGGCTGGGCTACCAAGTGAGCTCCAAGAAAGGCACAAAGCTGCACAGAGAAACCCTGTCTCAAAAAAAACAATAAATAAATAAATAAATAAAATAAGCTAGAGGCCATTTGTATGATATGTTGACTACAACATTTTATTTGGCTTTAAGTCTTGGAAGGATTAAACAAAGTAATTCCTACTCCTAGAAAGAAACTTCATACAAAACCATCTGCACCTGTGGTCCAAGCATGTTAGTGTCCATCTGAATTAAGAAGTCAAACTTTGCAGAATCAATCATCATCTACTGGTAATGGAAACAAGAAAGAATCAATATTTAATGTCATGGATTCTTAGTCTGGGGGTTCAGTTCAGCATTGTTGCAGACTTTTATGTTTGAGAGTCAGAAACCCAATGAGGAGACTGTGAGCGTCCATTGCATGAAGCTGTGAGGATGAAGCCTGGTGTTGCTGGTTTTTGTTTAATAACTCTTTACTCTTTTGGGGGCCTGCCACCCAGCTCAAAAATAAATCACACATTAGGAGGCTTACTATTTTTTTTATAAGTGCCTGGACTTAGTTTGGCTTGTATCTAGCCATCTTTTCCTAACTTAATTTATCTCATCTTCCTTATGCCTCTGGACTTTTATCTTTCTCTATTTTGTATACCTCTCTTTACTTATGATTCCATGATTTGCTGTGTAGCTGGGTGGCTGGCCCCTGGAGTCCTCTCTTTTTCTTGCTCCTTTCTTTTTTCTTTCAGTTTTCTACTCCCATTTGTTCTCTCTGCCTCCCAGCCCTGTCTAACCTTTTCTGCCAAGCTATTGGCTGTTCAACTCTTTATTAGACCAATTGGTATTTTAGGCAGACAAAGTACCACAGCCTCACAGAGTTAAACATATGCAACATAAAAGAATACAACATATCTTTGCATCTTTAAAACAAATTTTCCACAGCATAGACAAATATAACACATCTTACAATAATATTCCACAACAGCATGAATTGCATTTTGTGACCACATGATGTTGGGATATCTAAAGTATGAGACATCTCCCACAGAGCCCTAGCTGAGATGAAGTAAACAAAGAAATGTATGAGAAATTGCATGGATAGAGGCATCTGAGCCTGCCGATACTGAATCCTCATGCATCTGAGACAGAGATAGAGAATTTGAAGTCTGTCCTGCTCTACTTCAGTCTTGTCTTTGCCTAATCTTCCCTTGCTATGTCTCCATTTCGCTATTTTAGATTTTTTTTGGTTTTTTTCGAGACAGAGTTTCTCTGTGTAGCTTTGTGCCTTTCCTGAAACTCACTTGGTAGCCCAGGCTGGCCTCGAACTCACAGAGATCCGCCTGGCTCTGCCTCCCCAGTGCTGGGATTAAAGGCTTGCGCCACCACCGCCTGGCTTCTATTTTAGATTTTAAATGGTATTCTGTGCCATTGTATTTTGGAAAGTTATAAATCCATTTTCTGATTTCACAAATGTCACCATCAAGAGACCATCTTATTTGTCAGGAGAGGCTTTCAACATTTGAAATAGTGTAGGGGATGTGGTAAAATATGAGGATCATTGAAGTGACTAAATTCATTTTGTTCCTAGATGATCATGAGCCTATAGGTACATTGTTTAGAATATAGTTGATTGAATGAAAAACCTCTCAGACACAATGATATATGTGAACATGTGTCTTTCCTTGGTGACTTTCTTTTGATTGCCTCTTTAGTTGGAGGAGCCTTTTGGGAGAAAATTCCTCACTAGTTTTGTGATATGCATCTCTATAGCCTCAAATGATTTCCTGTTCTTTGTGTGTACTGAGTTGTGGTTGAAACTAATCAGCCAGCTTCCTTCTACTGTCATGCCTTCACCACCATTAGAGATTCTATCTCTATATCACATAAGGTAGAGTAGAAGCAATTGCTATTCAGTGCTAAGGCAGTTTGTTAACCTGGTCTTTTAATATTGTTGGTTATTTTTTAATACAAGGTTTGTCTGTGTAACCCCGAGTGTCCTGAAAGGAGTTCTGTAAACCAGGCTGGCCTGGAACTCACAAAACCCCCTGATTCTGTCTCCCAAGTCCACAGATTAATGTGGGTGAACATTCCTGCCTTTTTTGTTTTTATATTATTGAATGATGGGCCTGGGATGTAGGTTTTTATAAATATTAAGCATATGCTGTTTTACTAAGCTCCACATATAACTTGAATTTTAAAATTTGACAAACGTTATCATTCTATTTCTCTATTTGGCATGTATTCATGATATTAACATTCTTGAGCCTTCTGAGTCACTGCATGGCAGGTGCATAAACTTCCTCTTGCCTGTTACATTTATTTTGATTTTGAAATGAATATGAGTATTTTATTTGAATGCATGGATATGTACCATGTGGGTACCTGATCCTCAGAGTGATCAAAAGATGGTCTCAGTAACCCTGAACTTGGAATCATGGAGAGATGTGTTTCCTCATGTAAGTACTGGCAAATCAGCCCACCTCTATGCAAGATCAGCAAGAGCTCTTAACTAGCTTGCCATCTCTCTTGCATAATCTGTGTTGATTATTTATAATCAACATTTATATGGCTAATTCTGTCATCTTTCCCTTTATAACTATTTAAACATACACTATTTTTTAGTAAATTTTTACATATGTTGTAGTATGAATTGTGGCACTTCAGCATTCTTGAGAAATACAGAACTAAAGTAAATGCATAACTCTTTGTAGGAACTTCAGTAAAACTTCTTAGTTCTTTCTTTCTTGTTCTGCTGACTTTTGCTTGGGAGACAGGGTCTTAACATGTACTATAGGATTTCCTAGACCTGATTGCATAGACTAGGCTTGAATTCAACTCAGACACAGATATACCTGCCTCTGCCTTCTGAGTCCTGCTGTTAAAGGCATGAGCCAATACACCTAGTTTGTCCATCTTATTTTTCCTTATAGTTAGTAATTGTTGATACAATTTCTCTTGTGTGTACTCTGTACTGTTGATTTGTTTACTTGTCTCTCTATATTTGTTAATAAGCATTTCTCTTGCAAGGTGATATCCCATTCAAAGGGTACAGAAATGACAGAAGTGATCCTCCTATTCAGTTTCCTTCTAAAGGGACTTGTTGATTACATATAATTTGTATGTCATGAAATAAGTGTGGGTAGCTTCAGAATTATATGACTATACTCTCAAAGAAGTATACATTTACAATGTTGTAAGTATTATGGTTTCTCTTGTACACATGTATGGGATATTTTAGAATGTAGTGACCTATGATGATGTGCATGTTGACTTCACTTGGGAAGAGTGGACTTTACTGGATCCTTCCCAGAAGAATCTCTACAAAGATGTGATGCTGGAAACCTACAGGAACCTCACTATTATAGGAAAGATAGAGTTTTCTTCACATATTAAAATGAGAGGACAACTGTTCTTAGGTTTTGGATGCTCCTCTGTAATGTGCTTGAGAAAGAATATTAGGTGAATAAATCAGTAATATTCTAAGTTTCATTGAAAACAGTAACATAAATTTTGGACAGTTTTAAAGAAAATAACATATATTTCTGGTACGTTATTTTAGGATACAATTGGGAAGACCATAATACTGAAGACCATCTTCAATGTTCTAGAGGTGATGAAAGGTAATTTTTCTTGTGCAAGTTGATACAAATGTGCCTCTGAAGAAATTAAAATGTGTCCTGTAGCAGGGTGGTGGTGGCGCACGCCTTTAATCCCAGCACTCGGGAGGCAGAGCCAGGCGGATATCTCTGAGTTTGAGGCCAGCCTGGGCTACCAAGTGAGTTCCAGGAGAAGCACAAAGCTACACAGAGAAACCCTGTCTCGAAACACCCCCCCAAAAAAATAAATAAAAATAAAATGTGTCCTGAAAGTTTTAACCAAAAGCAGCAGTGTAAATAAGCACAGATTAAAGTACAGCAGTGATTATTAAATTTTCAGAAAACCATATATCTATACTTTAAGTTGTTGAAATAAATTCACAAGGCATTCTTAAAAAAAAGACAAGGGAACAATGCCTTAGCATATATCTCAATTTGAATCATAGAACCATGGGAAATATGCTATAGAACTGGCAATACATTCATTTCATACTACTCATATTATAAAAGTATACATAGTGAAGAGGTGATAATTATATTTTTAAAGTTTTTTTTAATAAGGAAATAGTGAATAGTAATGGTAATGTAGTTTGTATACTTGTGATTGTGCTGCTAAGAGAGGGGGCAGTTAGAGTCAAGAGTCTACTGTCAGTTATTGTGAAGAAACCTTAATACCTATACCACAGTATAGGAAAATTTATTAATGCAATGCAGATGTTGAAGCTCTGTCACTTTCCAGTTTTCTTCAAATATATGAATAACCTCATATATAAAAATATTCTGTATATGTGAACCATGTAATAAAGGATCTTACCAACACAAGTATCTTCACAGATGCAAACCAACTCTTAATAAAGTGGAATAACATGAGTGTGAACAATGATAAAACCTTAATATCTGCTTCTTCTTTACAACTGAACCAAATTGTAAAATTAATTCATACAGATATAAAGATGAAACAGTGTATTAGATGTGATAATGTTTTTACATGTCCCATTATTTTTGCAGTCATGAACAAAATCAAACTGGAAAGAAACATACTATATACACTCAATGTGTTAAAGATCTTTCATATCCCAGTACTCTTTAAATGTATAAAAAAGAACATGCTGGAGAGAAACCCTATGAATATAATCAATGTGGTAAAGCTTTTGAATTTCAAAGCCATCTTCAAGAACATAAAAGAAAGCATACCAGAGAAAAACCCTATGAAGGAAATCACTGTGGTAAAGCCTTTTCATGTCAAAGTAGTCTTCAAATTCATAAAAAAAACTCATATTAGAGAGAAACCCTGTGAATGTAATCCGTGTAGTAAAGCCTTTACACAATTCAGTAGTTTTCAAAAGCATACAAGAACCCATTCTGGAGAGAAACCCTATGAATATAATTTGTGTGGTAAAGCCTTTGCACAATTCAGTTATCTTCAAAAGCATACAAAAACATATACTGGAGAGAAACCCTATGAATGTAAAGAATGTGGTAAAGCCTTTGCATATCATAATCATCTTCAGAGACATAAAAGAACACATACTGGAGAGAAATTTTATGAATGTAAAGAATGTGGTAAAGCCTTTGCATATCATAGTCATCTTCAGAGGCATAAAAGAACACATACTGGAGAGAAACCTTATGAATATAATCAGTGTGGGAAAGCCTTTACTAGTCATAACCATCTTAATAGACATAAAAGAACACATACTGGAGAGAAACCATATGTTTGCAATCAAGTGGTAAGGCCTTTGCCCTTCACAGTCATCTTCAAAGGCATAAAAGGCCACCTCCTGGAGATAAACCATATGAATGTAATCAATGTGGTAAAACCTTTGCATGTCGCAAAGTTTTTCAAACACATAAAAGAAAACACACTGGAGAGAACCACTATGAATGTGATCAGTGTGGTAAAGCCTTTGGACGTCAAAGTCATCTTAAAGAACATAAAAGAAAGCATACTGGAGAGAAACCCTATGAATGTAATCACTGTGGTAAAGCCTTTTCATGGCACAGTACTTTTCAAATGCATAAAAGAACACATACTGGAGAGAAACCCTATGAATGTATTCAGTGTGGTAAAGCCTTTGCATTTCATCGTAATCTTCAAATGCATAAAAGAACACATACTGGAGAGAAGCCCTATGAATGTAAAGAATGTGATAAAGCCTTTGCATATCACAGTCATCTTCAAATGCATGAAAGAACACATACTGGAGAGAAACACTATGAATGTAATCAGTGTGGTAAAACCTTCGCACATCACAGATATCTTCAAAGGCATAAAAGAACACATACTAGAGACAAACCCTATTAATGTAATTAGTGTGGCAAAGCCTTGGCATGTCATTACAATCAGCAAATATATAAAAGAACACGTACTGGAGAGAAAACATATGAATGTAATTAATGTGGTAGAAACTCTGCACAACTCAATTGTCTTCAATATGAAATTTCAATATGCACCTATATGAAAAAGTTATGGAGGCAATCTGCTTATAAAATATTTGTTAAGACTTTAGGCAACACAAATATAATCAGTTACAGAAGAGTATGTCTTCAATAGAAAAGTATTTGACAGTGTCAAAAATGTTCAGGCATTATGGTGTCTGCTTTTATATTGTTTACAGCAAAACATTCATGGAAAATTTTATGAATATATGAAGCCTTTTGTATAAGGGAAGTGAGGCAGCAACTTAAACAAACACTGACCCTGAAAATAGGGCCAGTGAATGACATGCCTTTTGGCCCTGATATCAGAGTAAAAAACATCCAGACATTGAAATCAGAGTCAAAGAAACACACTTTCTTCCTGAATCCAGAACCAGTTACAGAAACACCCTAATCCTGAAACCAGAATTAAAATTTTAAAAGGGGCCAATAAAACAGACACACTTTGGACCTGTAACCAGAGCCAAACAAACACAATCTAATCTTGACCAACTAAGTACAAATCCAACCATTCCCTGATCCTGAAAACAACCAATTCCTGAGCATGAAACCCACCCATTATTTGAGCTTTCCCAAGCCCTGTTCCTGTTCATTTGGCAGCTGCCTTTTTCTTCCTTGGGAATTCTGGAACACTCCTAGATTCCTTGCTATCAAATATATATATATATATATATATATATATATATATATATATATATATATATATATATATGCATTTTGGGTGAAGACATTTCCCTGGAGAAGATGAGGATCTGACTATAGATCCTTCTACTGGCAAACTCTCTTAAAAGATCAGAGCTGAAGCAACAACTTTTCACCAGAGACTGCTAAATTTCTGCAGTATTTCACCCTTTGCTTGAGTGAAGCATAGAAGGAACAAATTGAGCTGTAGCTGAGAAAAAACGGACATCTCTGTTAGAAATTCTAATAAAGCAGAACAGAAAATGAATTGACAGCTCTGCTGAGAAACTCCCTCAGGGGAGTGGAGAACTGCAGCAATGGACATCTCTCTTGGGAAACTCTCTTAGCAGTGTGGAGCTGAGTTCAACTGTAAGGGCTCTCTGTTGGAGAGGAGCAGGATTAATACCTTTTGCCTGGAGACTGTTTTCCACTGAAGCACAGCATCAGATGTAGTCTGACTTCTCAATATTCAGGTTACCTTTTCCCTCACAGCAGGAGGTATCCAGGACATCTTTCCTTCATAGCTCTAGTTAATGGCTGACTTCTGACAGTTGAGGTATCTTTCCTTTCAGAAGTGTAAAACTTGCACTATTTTTTTTTTGATTTTTCGAGACAGCGTTTTTTTTCTGTGTAGTTTTGGAACTTGAACTACAGAATTAAATGATAATGTAACCATTTTAGATATTGTCGTCTTAAATTGCATTAAATAACTAATTCAGGTATAAAAATTTATGTATTTTAGCCGGGCGGTGGTGGCGCACGCTCTTAATCCCAGCACTCAGGAGGCAGAGCCAGGAGGATCTCTGTGAGTTTGAGGCCAGCCTGGGCTACCAAGTGAGTTCCAGGAAAAGGCGCAAAGCTACACAGAGAAACCCTGTCTCGAAAAACCAAAAAAAAAAAAAAATTATGTATTTGTATTATTTCCCTTTCTATTGTGATATAATCCGGACTAACTTATAAACCAGTATAATTTGGCCATTGGTTTCAACGGGATACAGCATCAGCATGAAAGAGTATGGCAATAATTGTCAGACATGGCAGCTAAAGCAGGAGGCTATGAACTCACATCCTTAAACTGCAGCCTGAAGCAGAGAATGGGACCTGGAAATGGTGTGTGGATATAATTTCTTAAAGCCTAACCACACTCACATGTTTACTCCTGCAGGGCAGCATTTCCTAAAAAATTTGAAATGTTACCAGCGGCTTAGAAGGACTGATTTCTTTGGCTTCAAGCCTATATGCTGGATTTCTGTTTCATAGACCGATTCATGATAAAGAAAACTTTGAAAGCCTTTTAGATGCTTCAACACCTGTTATAGTAATTAATGCTTACAAGAGAAAAAACCCTTCATTTAAAATTGTTTCTTTAAACAATTGTTGTACCTGTAATTATGTGATGCGTCTCTGTTTGTTTGGGTATGTGATCATGTGAACTGGTTCCTGAAAATGTTAGATCATTGGATCTTGGAGATGAATGACAGGAAGTTGTCAAAAATCAGACCTTGGTCCTGGGAATGAACATTTCTTAACTGTCCAGTCCTATCTCTAGTGCTGTAAAATTTTTAAAGTCTATTTATATCATTTTGAAGTGTGGAAATGATGACAAACTCATACAAGGGAAAAAACATATTCATGTAAACAATTTGGTAAAGATGTCACAGTTGTCTTCAGCTTCAAGAAAAAAAAATCATGTTTCATTTATTTTTCATCACACAGTTGAAGGAAATAAATTAGTTACCATGTTCACTTAGGACTAATGGTGGAGATCACTGCATTGTGATTTCTATCTTGAAACTGTTGAGGTTGATACTAAAGTGTATTATATATGTGAAAAGTACATTTAGTGATGTTTATTTTGTTGCCTTTGTATTTCTCCTTTGCCTTTTTTTCATTTTCCATTGTACATTTCTTAGTGATAGGTATTTTTCTGCTGTAATGTATAGAATGGTATACCCATAATCTAAGTAGTCCACTGTTTACTTAAATATCAAACAGTGTGTGATCATACTTTTCAAGTAAGGTTGTCTGTAAAATGGTGGTGGGTTTTTGTTGTTGGCTTTGTTTTTCATATGTTCACAAATTCCCTTGAGATATGTGCTTGTAATTCTGTTTGGCTTGAATGTGAGTAATGATTCAGGGATACATTTGAACACCTTCTGAGTACAAGTCCAAAGCTAGATGATGTACTCCCATCATGTATGCTTTTTTCAACCCAATTTAACAATGTTAATGTTAAAATGCTTAATGGAAGAGAAAATAAGAAACATTAAATACCTCATTTGTGTATTCAGAGCAGTATTTTCATTTATCTGATAAAGATGTAATAAAGTAGGATAATCAGCAATCCACCATGCACTTCAGATCATAGCTTGCTATGTTATATATGAATACTTATATAATTTGATGTTTCATGATTGTCCCATCCACATGAGTTAACCATTTGGCATTTCATCTTCAAATACTTCCTTCATGAGAATTATCCAGAGATGCCAGGTAATGTAATATCACTAAGATTTCTCTTGTACGAAACATTTAGTGATGTGTGAAATGATTATGGGTCGTAGGCTCATGGCAGATATGTGAAGACCAGAAGACAGCTTTGTGGTCCTCTTAATAGGTTGATCATAGTCTAGTTTCCAGCTTTGCACACCAAAGACTTTACCAATGAGTCATCTCACAGGTGCTCAAATAAGATTTGTAGAAATACTTCAACATTAAATTATTGTCATATTTTCAGATTGTAAATGTAACTTCATAGAGTGATAGAAGAACAAAGAACAATTTGAATAATAAATCTTCTTTGCATCTTAAAATATTTTTGCAACCATATATTTTTCAAAATTTATCATGGGGACTAAGCATTTGTTTATAACATTATCTCAGAACCACAATCAAATGTCAGGGGATTGTGTCAATTTGTAAAACTGTTTCTGCTAAGCCTGAGGACCTGAGTTCTACCTCTGGGTGATCCATATTACTCCTAGAACTTTTTTTTCTTATTTCTATACTTGGCCATGGACATATGCACACTCCTACATCAAGACATACATAAATTATTTTTAAACTTGAATAAGTGCCATTGAGGTCATTTGCATCTAAATGGCTCCATAAGTTTCATCACTAGATTTCACATAGGGGAAGTAGATAAAAGACAAATGTAAGTTGCCCTCTCAGTGCTGCATACATTTCCTCACACAGGTATAGACACACAAGTGCAGTTCAAACATTTTTAAGTGGATGAAAATACCAGTAAAGAAAATAACCCAGTTATTGAGAACATATAAAATGATTTGCCCATTTAAATTATAGAATTAAAAAAATTATGTTCTTCAAAACATTTATTGTTCCTTTTTAAATATGTGCTTTAACCACTGGGAACTTTCCTCAAGCCTGTGAGGGAGTGGACATCCTTATCCAAATACCTGACCTTGGTAAAAAGACTTCTGGGAAGTAGACACTATACCACAAATTTTAATGTTGCTGAATGGACCTTTTCCCCTTATAATGCTCCCCAAATGGAAGGTCCTGATATCTTACTCTTTTTTCCCATTATACCATACCATTCTAACTTCTCTATATGTATATATATTAACTGAACTCTTGACCTTAATTGCCTCAGACACTGGGTCTGAACAGTAGGCATTTCACCCTTGGCATCAGGTGTGTCTAGTAAATCTTTAATGTTCTGTTCTTGGTGTAATTAAAAGGACACAATGGAATTCCTGGTTCTTCAGTGGCAGGGATTTTTGTCAAAAGCATTCTTTTGTTAAGGAAGTCTACCTTTGCATACATTTTTATCTTTTACCAAAACTTGTCCAACATTTCCCAAAGGGAAAGGCATTAATAGTGAGAATCATTAAAAATAAAAGTAAAAAGGTAGCCGGGCGGTGGTGGCACACGCCTTTAATCCCAGCACTCGGGAGGCAGAGGCAAGCGGATCTCTGTGAGTTCGAGGCCAGCCTGGACAACCAAGTGAGTTCCAGGAAAGGTGCAAAGCTACACAGAGAAACCCTGTCTCAAAAAACCAAAAAACAAACAAACAAACAAACAAACAAACAAAAAGGTAAAAAGGTGCTGGAAAATTGTGATTAGTCTGTATTATTGAAATGCTGGAAATTTGTAACACATCAATGACACCATGTGTTTCACACCAATATTTCACAACATAGCTTAATGTGCTATGTATATGTACATATTATTTGAAATTCCCATGCTTCTTCATATCCGCATTAATTTCCCGTTTGGCACTTCATCTTGAAATCCTGCTTTCCAGTGAATTATCCAGAGATGCCAAATAATATAATGGCAATGGGATTTATTAAAATATACAAAACAAAATATACACAAACAAAAGACATTTCTGTGTGTGTGTGTGTGTGTGTGTGTGTGTGTGTGTGTGTGTGTGTGTGTGTAATGTGATTATGGGTTTTTAGGCTATGACAGATATGAGGAGACCAGAAGGCAACTTTGTGGGACCTACTTTTGTTCTTCTTCATATGGTAATCAAGGTCAGGTCTCGGCCTTGCACAGACATTTCTCACTTAGTTGTCTCACTGGCCCTCAAATAAAACTAGTTGAAATATTACATCAGTAAAATATTGTCTTCTTTTCAGATTGTAAACACATTGTCATCTAATGATAGAGGAAAACAGGACGATTTGAATAATAGATCCTATTTGCAAATGCAAATAATATACTGCTATCTCTTTTTCTTCATTTTCCTTTTCTTTGAATTTTGTTAGTTTATTTTGAGGATTAAACTTTTGTCATAACATTTTCTAAAAACCACAATCTAATGTCATAGAATTGTTTAGGTGGGTAAAGTTGGTTGCTACTAAGCCTAATGACCTCAGTTCAATCTCTGGAAGACTCAAATTATGCCCATAAAATTTTCAGTTATTTCTACACTCTGGCTGAGGCATATGTACACTCTCAGACTGGAACATACATAAATAATTTTTAAACCCCATATGTGTCATTGAGGTCACTTGCAACTAAATGACTCCCTGGGTTTCATCTCTAGAACTCACATAGGAAAAGTAGATAATAGACATCTGTAAGTTGTCCTCTCACTGCCATATATACTTGATTGTACAGTTATATCCACACAAACATAGTTCAAACATTTTAAATGGATGAAATTAACATAATAAATAACCTAGATATTGAGAATATATGAAGTGATTTGCCAGTTTACATTATTATTACAGAATTTCAGAGGGTATTAGTGTTCATGAGAACATTGATGTTTTTTTTTAAAAACTTTGAGATTTGAGGTAAGCTTGTTTCAAGTAGTGAGTTCCAGGACAGCCAAGTCTATGTGGAGGATTCCTGTTTCAAAAATTCCAAAAAGAAAAAGACATATCTCAAATTATAGAACTTTTTCTATATAATATGACTGGGCACTGATGGGTTTCAACAAATCAGGTTTGTTATCTTTTGTTTTCTGTACTCACACCCAGAGAACTATGTTAATAATGAAATAAGAACCAAAGTAGAGAGTCCATTCACAGAGGGTTAGAAAGCCATTGAATCCTTTGACAAGGACTTTTATCACCTTCAAGTGATAGGAGACAGAAGGAGTAATCTGGCAGCTTCACCTACATTTTAATGTCATATTTGGAAGCTGGAGAGTTTACTGAATAGTCCTGCTCCTTTTGGTTGCCCAAGTTTGGTTCCTTGCACCCACATCAGATGGATCAGAACTACCTGTATTTCTAGGTCCAGGAGATCTGCTGCATTCTTTGGGCTCGCTAGGTTACTAGATATACAAATAGTGAAAAGACAGATATGTATGTGATTTAATATTTAAAATTTTTTTCTTCATATATATGCTATTTTCAAAAAGAATGAAATTTAATTTAGATGTATATATTTTGCCAGTGTGTATATCAAGAAGTTGCCAGGTACCAGTGGGATTCATAAGAGAGGGTCTGATCCCCAATGCCTGTAGTTAGAGATTGTTGTGAACTGTCTTCTGGATTCTGGGATTCAAAGTCAGGCCCTGTGAATGAGCAGCCAGTGCTCTCAAGTGTTGAACCATCTATTCAGCCGCATGAACATGTCATTATAACAGTGAGGTGTGATGGATGATCCTGATTTCATCTTTACCTCAGCTCTGATGACCCAAAAGAAATACAAGATTGATGGCTTCTAAAACTCACTTAGACATGGTTCTTAAAGAAGTTTTCAAGCCCAAATCTCCAAAAAATGAGGGAAGAATACAAAAAAAATAGTCAGGAGTATAATTGATAATTCAAGTATTTTTTTGTGTTTTTGTTTTGTTTTTGGTTTTTGTTTGTTTGTTTGTTTGTTTTGAGACAGTGTTTCTCTGTGTAGCTTTTGGAGCCTGTTCTGGAACTCACTTTGTAGACCAAGCTGGCCTTAAAATCACAGAGTTCCACCTGCCTCTGCCTCCCGACTGCTAGGATTAAAGGCATGTGCCACCACCGCCTGTCTGACATTACAAGTTTTAAAAAGTATCTGACTGCTGGAAGAAAAGCCACAAGACTTGAGTTTATCTCCAATGTCAAAAAATGAGCAGCAATATGAGCCCACAAGGACAATTGTCAGATGTCCCCATGCTGGAGTTTATACCTTCTGTAAGGAGAGGAGAGGAAATAGCAGGCATGAAGATGGACTTGTCTGAATGGGATGATATTCTGCTTTTTTGATGCTTGTAAAACTTTCTGTTAGGAGTCCTGAATGGTGGTGACTCTAGATAACATCTGGCTTGTCAGGAGATCCTGAGACTTAAACAGAAGTCACTCGAAGGTAGGACAATCAGGCATTTTCAAAGAGCTATGGAGTATGTAGGAAGTGTCAGGGAGGGAGCTTCAATCATGAAAGCCCAGGATCAAATGACAAGAGAGGAATGTTTGGGGTGTACCTGAGGACAAGCTGGCTTCTTTTTTTTTTTTTTTTTTTTTGATTTATTTATTTATTATGTATACAATGTTCTGCCTGCGTGTACACCTGCAGGCCAGAAGAGGGCACCAGATCTCATTACAGATGGTTGTGAGCCACCATGTGGTTGCTGGGAATTGAACTCAGGACCTCAGGAAGAAGAGCCAGTGCTCTTAACCTCTGAGCCATCTCTCCAGCCCCGACAAACTGGCTTCTATTGTGCTCTCTGTATCCACAGAGTTGTGGTAAATCAGTGCACTCCAGGTCTTCTACTCTTTCCTGTTTTTGACAAGTACATGCAGCTGTCAGTGACAATTTCCTGCAGCCCCAACTTTGTGATTCACACTTGGGCCTTGAAGCTCCTCAGTCGTCACCCTGTCAATCCCTGTAACCAACATTCCTCATAGAAATAAGGATATCATAAAGAGACATTTATATATCTCCCATTGGCTAACAAATAATGAAATAGTGGACCACATGAAATTCTGATTTCATTGGGGATCTCATTGTGGGATAACACTTGAATCCTCCAGAAGAGAATGTAGAAGGGTTTTAATGATGGGAAAAATTAGTTACATGGCTTTATTAGATTACTTAGTTTTGTATATCTTTTGCCTTCTGTCTAAACATCTTAGAACCCCAAGGATGGATTAGTTATCTTATATTTTTTTATTGTTCCAAATTAGTCAATTTGAATAAATATCATGTTTTAAATTTTCATTAATAATTTGCTTTATTCCCTTTGTTATATTTGTTTGTTTGTTTTGTTTTTTGAGACAGGATTTCTCTATGTAGCTTTGTGCATTTCCTGGATCTAGCTCTGTAGACCAGGCTGGCTTCGAACTCACAAAGATCTGACTGCCTCTGACTCCTGAGTGCTGGGATTAAAGGTGTGTGCTACCACCGCCTGGCCTCTTTGCTGTTTTGTTTTTTCTTTTTTGTAAAGAGTAGTATTACTATGATTTCCTGGCTGTCCTGGAACTCACACTATAGACTAGGCTGTCCTAGGACATCAGATAGATCTGTCCTTAGCTGCAGAGTACCTGCATTATAGGTGGGCATGTCCCTCACTGGATAACTTTGTTTATTAAATTGGCTTACTGAGGATGAATGGCTGATCCTGCCTAGGTAACGTAGCCAAGGCACAGGTTCTGGTCCTATCTCCAGTAACAGAAGAAAGATCCCATATAGTCTTCCTGTCTTAAAGTCCACTGTCTTCCACTATGAGAAATTTTATTTTTCTTTATTATTGAGTGTGTTATAACTCATCAGTGACCTGGGAAGAGTTCTGTTCTTATTCTGCAGATGGTGAAACCTAGGCTCACAGGGATAAATAGTTTTTGAGTATAATTAAGTGTAACTGTTCTTGTTATTCATCCACGATTCTAATTCCTCACTAAATGCAATTGAAGCCACCTAACCAGGCATGCTGGCACAGGCCTGAAATCAAGGTACTTAAATTTGGAGGTAGGAATTTCTGGATTTCAAAGTCATGCAAAATAAGAATGGTTACTATGGTAAGGGAGGAGGGCCACTGAACCAAGGGATACTGATTGGCTCAAGACAATGCCCATAGTCTTCCCTGAAACTCCAGAAATTAAGGGCCATTGAACCAGCAATTGTTAGCTGAGGTATTTACCACCTCAAGTTTACTACTCTTGAAAATATTTTCTATTTTTTATAATGTTTCCTGTCCTAAGCACCTAGATTACTTGGGGATTAGACTCTTGGTACTCATTAAATAGTGGAATTCTCCTGCAGGTGGGAGAATTAGCCTAAGGCAGGGATGAGCTCACCAGCTGCATGCTCAATACAATGTGTTCATCCTTGAATCCCTATAAACAAAACCAACAGAAAGGGACTCAGCAGGTTTTATTCATATATTTGTGCATACATATTCTCACATGCTTAACAAGAAAGAAATTGGAAGGGAAGAATTTGGGAAGGGAAGGAGAGAGAACAAAAAGGGAAAATTGATTTAATAGATATTAATTAAAATGTATAAAAATAAATTTTTAATAAAAAAGTGGCCTAGGGAGATAGCTTAAAAGTTCAAAGCAGAACCAGGTGTTGTTACATAGGACACAGGCTCTATTGTACCTAACCATCTCCTGTAACTCTCTTCTAGCCTCTGCAAGAACTCTTCACAGACTCCTGGAGGCAAACACCCATATACATTTAAAAAAAAATAAAGCTTAAAAATGGAATTCTCTGCAATGGTGTCCCAGCCCTGAGACAGACAGCAGGCAGGACTGGTTAAAATGATCTCCTTCCCGTCCTGAATGCTTTTCAGACATTCTATAAAATCAACTTTCTACATACATGGAGAGATTCATTCTACCAGTCCTGATCATGGTGAGAAAGTTGAATAATACAGTTGTCTTTTTTTTTTTCACCTGCCCATGAATGAAGATGTGCTGGCTAACAATGGTGCTTATAAATGCATTCTTCTTGGCTCCATTATTCTCTAAGTATTCAACTTTCCATGAAGACTACTCTTTATTTTATTTAATTTGCCAACAGTTTGCTCTGAATTTCAGGAATAAAACTCCATAAGCAATTGAACCATCATTCAGCTTTCTGATGGGAGAAAGGCCTAATATCTTGTTTCTGATCTAGGGATCTTGTCAAGCCATCCAACACAGTAGAGACTGGAGGAGGTTCCCGCCCCTCTGCAAGCTCAGGTTTAAAGGCAAAAGCCATAAGATTATATCATTTATGGGCGCTAGTATGGGTAAAATCTCGATTGGCTCAAGTTTGAGGGGCTTTTCAGAATTTCTGTGTTATCTTACTTTGTAGTTTTAAGCAGTTGTTTTTCAAACTTTGTAGACTACCTCTGGCATTGGGGCATTCTGTGGTTAATCAGTTGCTACCAGATAGTCCTTCAAACATCCTGACTTAGAACTTTTGACCATCTCTGGCATTGGGGCATTCTATGGTTAATCAGTTGTTACCAGATGGCTCTTCAAAGGTCCTGACTTTGTCCTGGGACCTATGTCAGCAGCTCTGAGAACTTTGAAAGTCAGGCCAGTTTCAAGATGGGGTGAGGAGCTTGCTTGAAATGGTGTTGGTTTGGTTTTTTAGTATGTACAAGCTAGCCAGTCACATTGTGTCCAGGAGGAAGAAGGGGATGTGCCTAAGGAGAGCAGGAAGAGAGTAGGGTTTACTTTTGCAGCCAGGGCCAAGTGCTATTGATGTACATATCTCTGCTTATCTAGAAAAAGTCTTTGTCTGGGGTTGAAGGGAGGGACAGGAACTATTGTGCTGTGTTTTTAAGCACATTGTAACCCTATGGGATGTGGTCTTGTCACTCAGGTCTCATTAGCCAATCAGGTCCTCCAGGTGGCCTGCCAGTCAAAAGTGGTGTAGGGTTCTTCCTGCCACCCTTGGCTTCAGACTTGGTTTTGAAGAGGAGTTGGCACCAGCAGTTTTGTGTGGTGTGGTGTGCTGTGAGTGCTCCTGCAGGGAGCTGAGCAGACAGCATGGCTAAGCTGGGAAACCATGACATGGTGAGTGAGGGACTGCTGTCTCTTGATGGGGTGGAACAGATCGTGAGGTGGAGGATCCAGTATGGTGAGTCCTCCTCGTGGGATCCTGTCTGCAGAGTCCCTGTCCTCTGAGGTCCCATGTGGTACTTGACACTTTCTGGATCAAGGGGCAGGCTTCTGAATACCTGTTCTGTGGACTGAATCTGCTCACAGAATAGGAAGTATGAAGCTGTGCTTAAAGCCATCTTTGAACTTAAACATGCTTTGGTGCACCCATGGAAACCATGATTGTTATGCCCAGATTATGACCCCAAAGACATCCACCACAGATCTTAGGTACAGAATGCAACAGCATGGTTTATTTCTGTTTGTTTACAAGCCGCGGGCAGGGAAGCTCGATCCAAAGCACTCACTCATAGTCGTGAGGCCAGGAGGAACTTGCTTTTTCTTTGTGTGGCTAGCTTTTTAAAGGCAAAATCCACAAGCCCTTCAGGGGGGTTGGGGGAGTTTTGCACGGGTGCAACTCAGATTGGTTTATTTTTATCTCTGTTCTCTTTTAATTGGGTGAGGGTATGTAACCTTTGAATTTACTGGTTGGTGGTTACAATTTATTACTTTGGGGGCAGTCCAGCACAAGTCCCAGGCTTTGTCCTTGAGCCACCATGGGGGCTGGCTGGCCAAGCACGTACTGCACGTAACTCTAAGTTGGTGAGGGGCCCCAAACAGTAAACATCTAGCTGAACTTTGAGCAGTCTTTTGTTCATGGCCCTCCCAGAAACTGCTTGCTCAAGTCTCAGGAAACTGAAATTGAGGCCTGATCTCTGAGAGAAGACTGAGCAGCCTGTTATGGCATCCGCTTGGTCCTTTCAATGATGCCAAACTTGGAGAGTACCTTCTAGTACCTTGTTGAGTGAGGATGAGTATTTTGCATTTTATTTTTATGTGTAAGATGCGTTTACAGTTAATTTTGTGGGTGGTTTTAAAAGGCACCTCATGTATTGGGTAGCATGCCACTAGTAACGTGTGATGTAGATGAGTAGAATTGGTGATTTAAAGGATTTACTAATGCTTAGGAGATAGTAAGTCTCACAAAATAGAATTTAGTGGAGAGAGGACTGTCTCAAAAAACAACCAAACAAACAGAGATAAGTATATTCTAGCCAGGCTTGTTAGAGATTAGAACAGTAGGATACACTACTGTTCGCCAGGATTGTCCAGACACTTTTTTCCAAACCATTATTATGGAGCCACTGCTGATTTACAACCAAAAACTTGGCCCAACACTGTATAAAATAATGAGTTTTTTTTTTTTTTTTTTGGTTTTTCAAGACAGGGTTTCTCTGTGTAGCTTTGCGCCTTTCCTGGAACTCACTTGGTAGCCCAGGTTGGCCTC
Source organism: Peromyscus eremicus (assembly GCF_949786415.1). Lineage (NCBI taxonomy): Eukaryota > Metazoa > Chordata > Mammalia > Rodentia > Cricetidae > Peromyscus > Peromyscus eremicus. The sequence goes on from NW_026734463.1 coordinate 274,971, forward strand.
GAACTCACAGAGATCCACCTGCCTCTGCGTTCCAAGAGCTGGGATTAAAGGCGTGCGCCACCACTGCCCGACAATAATGAGATTCTAACAAGCATCTTATTGAGACATTATAGTGTCACAACCAACTTTAAGGCCTGGTGTGCCATAAAGTTCCAGTTTTCTTCTTGAGAAAAGCTTATTTCTGCCAGAAGGTCAATATGACACCAGGTGACAAGTATTTGAAGAGTAAAACAATGTTGTATTAAGGACTGGACTGATCAAGCAAGGCTTTCATTTAGGCCCTCATACAAGGAAAAGGATCATTCTTGGAAGAGCTATTAACAGCCTGGGGCCTAGGTCTTGGGAGCTTTCCCTAAGTGCCTGATTGATTGACAATAAAACAGAGCTCCTTCCATAGAATCAGGAATATGTTTGGGTGAACTGGTAATGGTCTAGAACCAGGACTTTTATTGTGGGGTTGCTTCAGATCCCACATAGAGCTATGGTTATCAGTCCCAAGAACACTGATGGGCCTACTCAGTAATGATCTTGAAATATCCTGTGGTTTTTTGCAGCATTGTTTGATTAGCCTCCTCCTGAGTCTGTCCTATTGTATGATAGTTTCTGCTTACTTCCCAGAACTTTTCCATTTCACCACTGGAAGTAGTATCCAAGGTACTATTCTTTTTAAGAAGCTTACATGTCTTGCAATGTAGCTTGTACAAGGCTATCCCATGCCAGCTTTTTTTTTCTACCTTCCACTTTTCCCATGATTGTCATCCATAGTCAGCTTCAACCCAGCACAATATCACTAAAGAACGACCTACTGTCTCAGGTGTTTGTAATATTTAAGAAAGAATTCGGGGAAAACTTTTGCTGTCTAACTCACCCATCTGCCCAATGGCTAGACCTGCAGTTGCCTGTCTGTATTTATATTGTTCAATGTGAAACATGGAGCATATAGCTAAAAGACACAAGGATGGCAGCATATGTTGAATGCACAATATGTCTAGGTTGTCTCCTCTTTGAGCATTTGCCAGAGATGGATGCATACTATTATTAAAGGTATTTTTCTTCATTAATATCCTATGTGTTATTTCTCCCTGGGAAGTCATATTAATTCCAGGACAGCTGCATTTTCATCCTGTTTGAAAAATTTAACAATAATACTGCTATGAACATAGTTGAGCATGTGTCCTTGTGGTATAATTGAGCACTCCTTGGGTATATGCTCAAAAGTGGTATAGCTAGGTCTTTAGGGAGATTGATTTCCAGTTTTCTGTGAAAGCACCATAATGATTTCCAGAGTGTCCGTACAAGTTTACACTCCCACCAACAGTGTAGAAATATGTGGAGTTCCCCATGCTCCACATACCTCCAACATAAGCTGTCTTCAGTGTTTTTGATCTTAGCCACATTTACTTTTGAAAATGATTCTATGGGCACCAGTGGCAAACACTTGAAATAACTTTAAGAGGTGTTGTATTGTTCTAATGCTCCTTTTCTTGTATGTAATTCAGTTTTCTTCTTTCCGTGTGTGTGTGTGTGTGTATATGTGTGTGTGTGTGTGTGTGTGTGTGTGTGTGTGTGTGTATGTGTATGTATGTGTTTGTGTGTGTATGTGCATGTGTTTGTGTAGACTGTGGCATAGGCTTTAAAACTCTCAATGATCTTGCTGCCTCTGTGTCCAGTTTGCTGACAATATAAGAATGCACTGCCACTTCCAGCTTGAAAAATAATTTTTATGATCTAAGTCTCCTTTTCTTATGGTGGACAGGGAGGCAAGGAGATGGTGTCAGGACCCCTGGTACTGGAGTTACAGGTATCAGTGACCCTTTAAATGTATTGGGAATGAAAGCTGGATGTTCCAAAAGCATCTTCAGTGCTCTTAACTGGTGATTAATTTTCCTACCTGTTTTCTATTCTTGATTATGTTTCCCTTCCAAGGTAACCCAGTTAGTGTTAGACACCAGATGCTGATTAAAGTGTGGAATTCTCCAGAGAGAATTAACCTCAGGCAAAGATGAGATCCCTAATTATTTATCGAATTCAAAATGGTCAACCCATTCTCTCTCTCTCTCTCTCTCTCTCTCTCTCTCTCTCTCTCTCTCTCTGTGTGTGTATATAGATATAGATATTTTTATCCAACAAAAATGGATGCAGCAGTTTGTATTAATGTATATCATCATACTTATTCACCTACACCTAATAAGTAATAAGTTGGAAAGTATGTGGGAAGGGGTAGAATCAAGAGATAAAGGAGAAAGTGATGAAATATCTCTGTCTTATCAATTTATGGAAAGAAATTTTAAATGAAAAAGGGGCTAGATTGACAGCTCAGCAATTAAGAGAACTGGGTGTTTTTATAGAGGACCCAGGTTCCATTCCCAGGTCCCACCTGGAGCTAACCATTTGTTGTAACTTTAGTCCCAGGCATCTTCTGCCTCCTTCTGGCTTTGTTAGGCACTACACAGAGACACATACAGGCAAAATGTGTATACATATTTTTTTTAAAGTTAGAAAAAGGAAACAATAAAAGTTTTTACTATGATGTCATAGCCCTTAGCCATGAAACAAGCCAGGGCTCATTCAAATGAACTCCTGCTGGTGTTGCATGGAAGCAGCTGTGCCCCCAGGCTAGGCCAGCCTGCTCAGAGGGAAAAGCAGTTTTGTTCTGAGGTTGATATAAATCATTATAACCATCTATTTAGGAGCAAAGTAAACTGTGCTGTTAGGTAACTTTTCCTTGAAGGTTTCTGTATTTGTGTTCTCTATCTTTTGTATCTGTGAGAATTGTGGCAATGGTACAGATATATTTTAGATCAAACATCAAGATTGACAGGTCACATGGGCCCAAAGCAATGTACTTTTTACAAGGTCATTTCCTTGATTTTCAGCTAAGACCTTGTTTTACAAGATGAACATGTCAAAGACATTTCTTTCCATCATTTTTAAAGTTAATATATGTTCCTGCCTAACTTTGAGGTAAGAATAACCATAAATGTCTCTGCTTTTACATTGTGATCATGATCAGAAGTGGATTTGTTAACTGACCATGCGTAAGAATATGCAGAGTGCTACAGGAATGTGTCCAGGCTCCCTACTCAAAAACCACATGCTTCCTTTGTTTAGGAAAAGCATTGTTTTGGAAATGACTCCCATGTTCTCCTTGCATTTTGCAGTTAGGAAATCTTTCTCATTTTATCTGTCTTGTCTGTTGTGATGGCTAACCTTTTTTTTTTTTTTTGGTTTTTGGGTTTTTTTTTTTTTTGACACAGAGTTTCTCTGTGTAGCTTTGCACCTTTCCTGTAACTCACTTTGGAGACCAGGCTGACCTTGAACTGGTAAGAGATCCACCTGCCTCTGCCTCCTGAGTACTGGGATTAAAGTCCTATGCCAACACCACCTGGCCATGATGGCTATTCTTAATATTCAAGCTGACTACCTCTTTGTTTTTTTTTGGTTTTTTGAAACAGGGTTTCTCTGTGTACCTTTATGCCTTTCTGGAACTCACTTTGGAGACCAGGCTAGCCACGAACTCACAGAGATCCGCCTCCCTCTGTGTCATAAGTGCTGGGATTAAAGGCATGCCCCACCACTGCCTGGCTTGCTGACTACCTCTTTAATTAATTAAAACCCAAAAGATTTGTGTGCACATGTGAGGGATTTTTCTTAAAGGTTTTGAAGTTAAAGACACTTCTTTAATCTGGATCATTTTAGGTGATAAGATCCACTTTTAGCTGCCTGGTGGCAGTGCATACCTTTAACCCCAGGAAGCAGAAGCATTTGGATTTTCTGAGTTTGAGGGCAGCTTGCTCAACAGAATGAGTTTCAGGGCAACAACAAGAAAACCTTTCTTGAAATAACAAAAAAAAAAATCAATAAAGAATAAAATTCAACTTTAATCTGGGTAGCAACTCTTGGTGTCAGCCTCCATATATAAAGGATATTGAAAAGGAAGTTCTCTTTTCGCCTGCTTGCCCTAGCTCTGGTTACCGAGTTTTTTACTTTACTAGCATTAGAGCCTACTTCCTTAAAATTGTGGTGTATACTGAAGACCAACTGAGATGTCCAGCCTCATGGACTGAATAACTACTGCACTTTTCAAATTTCCATTGGTGGACAGCCATTGTTAGACTAGCTCGACCACAGTTTGTGAGACATTCTAATAAATCCACTTTGTGCACACATGGAGAGATTCATTCTACCAGTCCTGTTTATTAATGTTCTGATCCTGCCCCTTGGCGGCACTCATTGTCCTGACATAAAAGCTTATTCTTAAAGGAAATTTCCACTCACTACCCTCTCTCTCTCTCTCCTGCTTTTCTCCTAGTAAGTGTGAGCACATTTGGATTCCTCCCTCTCCCCCCCCACTTTTTCCCTCTTTCTCTTCCCCTTATCTATTCCTCCACTAAATAGACCTCTTCACACAGTGCTGTCTGAATGTCATCTTTGTCTGTCACCAGCAGCAGGGAACTTTGGCTCTCTACCTGCCAGAGCCTTCTTTATACATTTCATAACATGGTTCATGTACAAAAGCTTGAATAATGCAGTGTTTTTTTTTCACCTGCCCTAGGAGTAAGATATGTCGACTATTAACAGTGCTTGCAAACATATTATTCTTAGCTCCATTGCGCTTTAAATATTCAACTTTCCTTGAAGCTTACCCTTTATTATTATTCATTTGCCAACAGTGTGCTCTGATTTTCAAGAATAAAAATCTTAAAGCAATAAAGCCATTTCTGATGGGAGAAAGACCTATTTTGTTTGTGGTCTACTTTCTGCATCTCTTTCCTGGTTGTATGAAGTCCCTGTGACAACTAGGTAAAAAGTGGGTTCAGTTCACCTGACCTCAACTTGAAGTCACAAAACAAACATCTCCTTTTTTGTCTTTTAATTTCTCTTTAGTTGCTAATATTCTGAGCACCCTTCCACCTGTGGGACGTGAAATCACTCCACCTGACATAGTATAGTGGGCTGTACATGCTAGCCACACTGTGTCCAGGATTAAGAAGGGGAAGTGCCTACCAAGAGCAGAAAGACAGCAGAGTCTGCCATTGGAACCAGGAGCAAGTGCTATTGAAATGAAATGTTAAGAAAAGGTCTGGGTCTGGGGTGGAAGGCAGGGTCAGGAACCTATGTGCTGTGACTTTAAGCACAGTGTAACCCTAGGGGACATGCTCTTGTCACTCAGGCCTCACTAGCCAATCAGGCCCTCCAGGTAACCTGCCAGTCAGAAGTGGTGCAGGGTTCTTCCAGCTGCTAGCTTCAAGCTTGACTTTGAAGAGAACCTGGCAGCAGCAGTTTTGTGTTGTGTGCTGTGCTGTGTGTGCTAGTGAAGAGAGCTGAGCAGAGAATCTGGGTGAGCGTGAAAACAACAGCATTGTGAGTAAGGTTCAGGAGCCAGAGTGGTGGGTCCTTCTCAGATCTGGAGGAGACTTCAGCCAGAATCCCTGTCCTGTGAGGTACCATATTATCCTTAAAACTTCCTATTCCCAGGGCAGGACTCGGGATATCTTTGTGGGCCGAATCTCTTCACATAATTGGGAGAGGGAGGTGTGTATAGAAACATTTTTGTAGTCAACTTCAACATACCTTTGGTGCACTCATTGAAAGCAGGCCTACTTTGTCCAGTACCTTCTAGAGGTTCAGCACTTTGTAATTAACTTTCATGTGTAAGATCCATTTATAGCTAATTTTGTGGAGGTTGTAAAAGGCATCTCATGTGTTGCATTGCACTCTACAACTAAGGTGTGAGAGAGAAGATTTGAAATGGTGATATAAAGGATTTATTAATTCTTAGGTGATAGTAAATCTCACAGAATAGAATTTAACTGAGGGAGTACTGCCTGGAAAAAAAACCCTGCCAGGCAGTGGTTATACACACCTGAAATGCCAGGACTAGAAGGCAGAGCCAGGCAGATCTCTGTGAGTTTTAGACCAGCCTGGTCTGCATAGCAAGATCCAGGATAGGTACCAAAACTACATGGAGAAACCCTGTGTTAAAGAAAAGAAAACCACTCAAAGTTAAGAGTATTGTAGCCAGGCCTGTTAGAGATTAGGACAATAGGATACACATTTGTTTACCAGGATTGTCCAGAATTTTGGCTGTAACCAAACAATTACAAAGGAGCCACCCCTGATTTACAACAAGCCACCAGGCCTAACACTGTGTCAAAGAATGGGACTCTAACAAACTGCTCATTGAGGAATTACAGGGTCATAACCAACCTTAAGTCCTCACATGCCAAAAAATTCCACTTTTCTTCTTAAGATAAACCAAGGTCTGCCATATGGGTAATATGACACCAGGTTACAACTATTTGAAAAGTAAAACACTAGCATTTCAGTGGTGGTGCATGACTTTGCCCAGCACTCACTCAAGAGGCAGAGTCAGGTTCATCTCTGTGAGTTTGGGGCCAGCCTGGTCTGAAGAGTTATGTCCAGGACAGGCTCCAAAGCTACACAGTGAAATCCTGTCTTAATGAAAAAAAAAATGAAAGAGAGAAAAGTAGAACACTCTTACGTTTCTTTAGGCCTTCAGGCAGGAATTAGGAAAATTTTTGAGAGAGCTAGTAACAGCCTGGGGCCTAGGCCTTGGGAGCTTTCCCTAAAGGCATAACATATTGACAATAAAACAGAGCTCCTTCCCTAAAACCAGGAATATGCTTTGAAGAGCAGGCAATGGTCTTGAATCAGGGCCTTTGTGGTGGGCTTGCTTCAGATCCCAAGAATCCAACTCTTTCACCAAATATGGCTATGGTTATCCATCCACAGATCACTGTGGGCTTAGTCAGTAATATGCTTGAGATAACATTTTTCCCCTTGTGCAGCATGGCTTGATTAGCCTCCTCTCTGAGTCTATCTTGTTGTATGATGCTTTCTGCTGACTTCCTAGAAGTTCCCCATTTCCTTCCATTTTGCCCCTAGAAGTAGTATAAAGGTGCTATTCTTCTTAAGAAGCATTGTTGACATGAGACATACCTTATGCAAGACCTCCGCACCCCAGCATTTATCTTTTCTACCTTATATTTTGCTTTCTTTCTCATCCCTTGTGATCTTCACCTCAGGACCCTGTCACTGAAGAATGTCCTGATGTTTCACATCACTGGGTACTTAAGTAATAATTTTGGAAATGTCTTTGCTGTGTAAGTTTCCCATCTGTACAAGGGGGTAGACTTGCAGTCTTCTGTCCCTATTTAAGTTGTTCAATGTGCAACCTGGAGCCTGAACCCCTATGTCTCAAGGTTGATAGAATATGTGGAATGCAAAATTTAATCACAGCAGGATAAAAGCAAGTTAGAACAAAAAATGGAACACCAAAGGTGATTTTGTTGGTAGGTAGAACCTGAGAATGTTGTCTTTTGAAAGAATGTGGATGATATCAGGACTTTAGGTGGCAAAAATCATAGAAAGTTTCACAGTGAACTTTACTGACCTGTCTTGATGACCAGGAAGATACAAATGTTAAGAATAATAGCAGAAAGTGGAGATTGAGAGTATATAATTTCAGTAGGAAATAGACTCAATAAAGTGATGGCCCATGCCTTTAATCACAGTGCTTGGGAGGCAGAGGCACGTGGATCTGTGTGAGTCTGAGGCCAGGCTGGGCTACAGAGTGAGTTCCAGGATAGGCTCAGAAGCTACACAGAGAAACCCTGTCTAAAAAAAAAACAAAAAACCCATAAATTATTAAGTCTGGCTGTGGTATTGCACACCTTTAATCCCAGCACTTATGAGGCAGAGCCAGGTGGATCTCTGTGAGTTTGAGGTCAGCCTGGGCTACCTGGTGAGCTCCAAAAAAGGCACAATGCTATACAATGAAATCCTGTCTCCAAAAAACCAAAAAAAAAGAATGAATAAATAAATAAATAAACAAATAAATAATAAATAAAATAAAATAAGTTAGAGGCCATTTGTATGATATTTTGACTACAAAATTTTATTTGGCTTTAGGTCATGAAAGGATTAAACAAGGTGATTCCTACTCTAGAAAGCAACTTCATACAAAACCTGCTGCACCTGTGGTCCAAGCATGTCAGTGTCCATCTGAATTAAGAAGTCAAGCTTTGCAGGATCACCCATCATCTACTGGTCCTGAAAACAAGAAAGAATCGATATTTAAGGTCATGGATTCTTAGTCTGGAGGTTCAGTTCAGCATTGTTGCAGAATTCTATGTTTAAGAGTCAGAAACCCAGTGAGGAGACTGTGAGAGTCCATCGCATGAAGTTGTGAGGTTGAAGCCTAGTGTTGCTGGTTTTTGTTTTTTAACTCTTTACTCTTTTGGGGGTCTGCCACTCAGCTCTCAAATAAATCCCACACAGGGAGGCTTATTCTTTATCAGTGCCTGGCCTTAGTTTGGCTTGTATGTAGGCAGCTTTTCCTTACTTAAGTTCTCTCATGTACCTTACACCTCTGGGCTTTTATCTTTCTCTATTCTGTATATCTTTCTTTACTTTTTACTTCATGGTTTGCTGTGTAGCAGGGTGGCTACCCCCTGGTGTCCTCTCTTTTTCTTGCTCCTTCCTTTTTTTTTTCAGTTTTCTCTTCCAATTTGTTCTCTCTGCCAGACAGTCCTGCCTAACCTTTTCTGCCAAGCTACTGGCTGTTAGACCAGTTTGTATTTTAGACAGGCAAATTATCACTGCCTCACAGAGTTAAACATATGTAACATAAAAGAATGCAAGTTACTTTTGTATCTTAAAATAATTGTTCCACAGAATAGACAAATATAACACATCTTAAAATAATATTTTGCAACAGCCTGGATTACATTTTGTGACCACATGATGTTGGCATACCTAAGGTATGGGACATCTCCCATGGAGCACTAGCTGCATATATGGAGATGAAGTAAAGAGAGAATTATATGAGAAGTTGCATCAATAGGGCCATCTGAGCCTGTTCATAATGAATCCTCATGCATCTGAGATAGAGATAGAGAATTTGATGTCTGTCCTGCTCTATTTCAGTATTGTCTTTGCCTAATCTTCCCTTGATATGTCTCCATTTCTCTATGTTATATTTTAAATGGTGTTCTGTGCCATTGTATTTTGGAAAGTTATAATCCATTTTCTGATTTCACAAATGTCACCATCAAGAGACCATCTTATATGTCAGGAGAGGCTTTGAACATTTGAAATCGTGTAGGGGATGTTGCAAACTATGAGGACCATTGAAGTGACTAAATGCATTTTCTTCCTAGATGATCATGAGCCTATAAGTACCTGGTTTAGAACATCTTTGATTGAATGAAAATCCTCTCAGACACAATGATATATGTGAACATGTGTCTCTCCTTGGTGACTTTCTTTTGATTGCATCTTTAGTAGGAGGAGCCTTTTGGAAGAAAATTTTTCACTAGTTGTGTGATATGCATCTCTATAGCCTCAACTGATTTCCTGTTGTTTGTGTGTACTGAGTTGTGGTTGAAAATAATCAGCCAGCATCTTTGTATTGTCATGCCTTCACCACCATTAGAGATTCTATCTCTATATCACATAAGGTAGAGTAGAAGCAATTGCTATTTAGTGCTAAGGCAGTTTGTTAACCTGGTCTTTTAATATTGTTGATATTTTTTTAATATAAGGATTGTCTGTGTAGCCCTGAGTGTCCTGAAAGGAGTTCTGTAACCAGGCTGGCCTGGAACTCACAAATCTCCCTGATTTTGGCTCCCAAGACCACAGATTAATGTGGGTGAACATTCCTGGTTGTTTTGTTTTTATATTATTGAAAGATGGGCCTATGATGTAGGTTTTTGTAAATGCCAAGCATATGTTGTTGTACTGAGCTCCACATATAACTTGAATTTTAAAATTTGACACACGTTATCATTCTATTTCTCTATGTGGCATGTATCCATGACATTAACATTCTTGAGCCTTCTGAGTCATTGCATTGCAGGTGCATGAACTTTCTCCTGTCTGTTACATTTATTTTGATTTTGAAATGAGTATGAGTATTTATCTGAATGCATGGATATGTACCATGTGGGTACCTGATCCTCACAGTGATCAAAAGATGGTCTCGGTAACCCTGAACTTGGAATAATGGATAGATATGTTTCCTCATATTAGTACTGGCAATTGAGCCCACCTATATGCAAGACCAGCAAGAGCTGTTTACTAGCTTGCCATCTCTCTCGCATAATCTGTATTGATTATTTATGGTCAACATTTATGTGGCTAATGCTTTCATCTTTCCCTTTATAACTATTTAAACATGCACTACTTTTTAGTAAATTTTTACTTATGTTATAGTTTGAATTGTGGCACTTCAGCATTCTTGAGAAATACAGAACTAAAGTAAATGCATAACTCTTTGTAGGAACTTCAGTAAAAACTTCTTAGTTCTTTCTTTCTTGTTCTGCTGACTTTTGCTTGGGAGACAGGGTCTTAACATGTACTACAGGCTTTCCTAGACCTGATTGCATAGACTAGGCTGGGATTTAACTCAGACACAGATATACCTGCCTCTGTCTTCTGAGTCCTGCTGTTAAAGGCATGAGCCAATACACCCAGATTGTCCATCTTATTTTTCTTTATATTTAGTAATTGTTGATACAATTTCTATTGTGTGTACTCTGTACTGTTGATCTGTTTACTTCTCTCTCTCTATTTGTTAATAAGCATTTCTCTTGCAAGGTGATATCCCATTCAAAGGGTACAGAAATGACAGAAGTGATCCTCCTATTCAGCTTCCTTCAAAAGGGACTTGTTGATTACATATAATTTGTATGTCATGAAGTAAGTGTGGGGAGCATCAGAATTATATGACTATACTCTCAAAGAAGTATACATTTACAATGTTGTAAGTATTATGGTTTCTCTTGTACATGTGTATGGGATATTTTAGAATGCAGTGACCTATGATGATGTGCATGTCGACTTCACTTGGGAAGAGTGGACTTTACTGGATCCTTCCCAGAAGAATCTCTACAAAGATGTGATGCTGGAAACCTACAGGAACCTCACTATTATAGGTAAGATAGATTTTTCTTCACATATTAAAATGAGAGGACAACTGTTCTTAGGATTTGGATACTTCTGTGTAATTTAATTGAGAAAGAATATTAGGTGAATAAATCAGTAATATTCTAAGTTTCATTGAAGATAGTAACATAAATTTTGGACAGTTTTAAAGAAAATAACCTATTTTCTGGTACTTTGTCTTAGGATACAATTGGGAAGAACATAATACTGAAGAGCATCTTCAAAGTTCTAGAGGAGATGAAAGGTAATTTTCTTGTGCAAGTTGATACAAATGTGCCTCTCAAGAAATTAAAATGTATCCTGGAAGTTTTAACCAAAAGCAACAGTGTAAATAAGCACAGATTAAAGTATAGCAATGATTATTAAATTTTCAGAAAACCATATATCTCTACTTTATGTTATTGAAATAAATTTACAAGGCATTCTTAAAAAAAAAGACAAGGGAACAATGCCTTAGCAGATATCTCGATTTGAATCATAGCACCATGGGAAATATGCTATAGAACTGGCAATTAATTCATTTCATACTACTCATATTATAAAATTACACATAGTGAAGAGGTGATAATTATATTTTAAAGCTTTTTAATAAGCAAATAGTGAATAGTAATGGTAATGTAGTTTGTAAACTTGTTGTGACTGTGCTGCTAAGAGAGGGAGCAGTTAGAGTCAAGAGTCTACTGTCAGTTATTGTGAAGAAACCTTAATGACTATACCACAGTATAGGAAAATTTATTAATGCAATGCAGATGTTGAAGCTCTGTCACTTTCCAGTTTTCTTCAAATATATGAATTACCTCATATATAAAAATATTCTGTATATGTGACTCATGTATTAAAGGATCTTACCAACACAAGTATCTTCCCAGATGCAAACCAACTCTTAATAAAGTGGAATAAGATGAGTGTGAACAATGATAAAACCTTAATATCTGCTTCTTCTTTACAACTGAACCAAATTGTAAAATTAATTCATACAGATATAAAGATTAAACAGTGTATTAAATGTGATAATGTTTTTACATATCCCATAATTTTTGCAGTCATGAACAAAATCAAACTGGAAAGAAACATACTATATACACTCAATGTGTTAAAGATCTTTCATATCCCAGTACTCTTCAAATGTATGAAAAAGAACATACTGGAGAGAAACCCTATGAATATAATCAATGTGGTAAAGCTTTTGAATTTCAAAACTATCTTCAAGAACATAAAAGAAAGCATACTGGAGAGAAACCCTATGAAGGAAATCATGGTGGTAAAGCCTTTTCTTGTCAAAGTAGTCTTCAAATGCATAAAAAAACTCATTTTGGAGAGAAACCCTGTGAATGTAATCCATGTAGTAAAGCCTTTACACAATTCAGTAGTCTTCAAAAGCATACAAGAACCCATTCTGGAGAAAAACCCTATCAATGTAATTTATGTGGTAAAGCCTTTGCACAATTCAGGTATCTTCAAAGGCATACAAAAACACATTCTGGAGAGAAACCCTGTCAATGCAATTTATGTGGTAAAGCCTTTGCACAATTCAGTTATCTTCAAAGGCATACAAGAACACATACTGGAGAGAAACCTTATGAATGTAAAGAATGTGGTAAAGCCTTTGCATATCATAGTCATCTTCAGAGGCATAAAAGAACACATACTGGAGAGAAACCCTATGAATGTAATCAGTGTGGTAAAGCCTTTGCAAGTCATAACCATCTTAATACACATAAAAGAACACATACTGGAGAGAAACCATATGTTTGCAATCAGTGTGGTAAGGCCTTTGCCCTTCACAGTCACCTTCAAAGGCATAAAAGGCCACCTCCTGGAGATAAACCATATGAATGTAATCAATGTGGTAAAACCTTTGCATGTCACAAAGTTTTTCAAACACATAAAAGAAAACATACTGAAGAGAACCACTATGAATGTGATCAGTGTGGTAAAGCCTTTGGACGTCAAAGTCATCTTAAAGAACATAAAAGAAAGCATACTGGAGAGAAACCCTATGAATGTAATAACTGTGGTAAAGCCTTTTCATGGCACAGTACTTTTCAAATGCATAAAAGAACACATACTGGAGAGAAACCCTATGAATGTATTCAGTGTGGTAAAGCCTTTGCACGTCACAATCATCTTCAAATGCATAAAAGAACACATACTGGAGAGAAACCCTATGAATGTAATCAGTGTGGTAAAGCCTTTGCATTTCATCATAATCTTCAAATGCATAAAAGAACACATACTGGAGAGAAGCCCTATGAATGTAAAGAATGTGGTAAAGCCTTTGCATATCACAGTCATCTTCAAATGCATAAAATAACACATACTGGAGAGAAACCCTATGAATGTAATCAGTGTGGTAAAACCTTTGCACATCACAGATATCTTCAAAGGCATAAGAGAACACATACTAGAGACAAACTCTATTAATGTAATTAGTGTGGTAAAGCCTTGGCATGTCATTACAATCTGCAAATACATAAAAGAACACATACTGGCGAGAAAACATATGAATGTAATTAGTGTGGTAGAACCTCTGCACAACTCAATTGTCTTCAATATGAAATTTCAATATGCACCTATATGAAAAAGTTATGGAGGCCATCTGCTTATAAAGTATTTGTTAAACCTTTAGGCAACACACATATAATCAGTTACAGAAGAGTATGTTTTAAATAGAAAAGTATTTGACAGTGTCAAAAAATGTTCAGGCATTATGGTGTCTGCTTTTATATTGTTTACAGCAAAGCATTCATGGAAAGTTTTATGAATTTATGAAGCCTTTTGTATAGGGTAAATGAGGCAGCCACTTAAACAAACACTGACCCTGAAAATAGGGCCAGTGAATGACACACCTTTTGGCCCTGAAATCAGAGTGAAAAACATCCTGACATTAAAATCAGAGTCAAAGAAACACACTTTGTTCCTGAATCCAGAACCAGTTATAACAAATTGAGTTGTAGCTGAGAATAAATGGACATCTCTGTTAGAAATTCTAATAAAGCGGAACAGAAAATGAATTGACAGCTCTGCTGAGAAACTCCCTCAGGTGAGTGCAGAACAGCAGCAATGGACATTTCTCTTGGGAAACTCTCTTAGCAGTGTGGAGCTGAGTTCAACTGTAAGGGCTCCCTGTTGGAGACGAGCAGGATTAATACTTTTGCATGGAGACAATTTTCCACTGAAGCACAGCATCAGGTGTAGTCTGACTTCTCAATATTCAGGTTACCTTCCCTCACAATAGGAGGTATCCAGGATATCTTCCCTTCAAAGCTCTAGTTAATGGCTGACTTCTGACAGTTAGGGTATCTTTCCTTTCAGAAGTGTAAAAACTTGCACTATTTTTTAATTTTTTGCTTTTTCGAGACAGCGTTTCTCTGTGTAGTTTTGGAAATTGAACTACAGATTTAAATGATAATGTAACCATTTTAGATATTGTCCTTCTCTTAAATTTCATTAAATAACTAATTCAGATATAAAAATTTATGTATTTGTATTATTTCCCTTTCTGTTGTGATATAATGTCCGGATTAACTTATAAACCAGTATAATTTGGCCATTAGTTTCAACAGGATACAAGATCAGCATGAAAGTGTAAGGCAATAATTGTCAGACATGGCAGCTAAAGCAGGAGGCTATGAACTCACATCCTTAAACTGCAGCCTGAAGCAGAGAATGGGACCTGGAAATGATGTGTGGATATAATTTCTTAAAGCCTAACCACACTCACATGTTTACTCCAGAAGGGCAGCATTTTCTAAAAAAATTGAAATGTTACCACCACCTTAGAAGGATTGATTTCTTTGGCTTCAAGCCTACATGCTAGATTTCTGTTACATAGACCGATTCATGATAAAGAAAACTTTGAAAGCCATTAGATGCTTCAACACCTGTTATAGTAATTAATGCTTACAAGAGAAAAAAATCCCTTCATTTAAAATTGTTTCTTTAAACAGTTGTTGTACCTGTAATTATGTGATGTGTCTGTGTTTGTTTGGGTATGTGATCATGTGAACTGGTTCCTGAAAATGTTAGATCATTGGATCTTGGAGATGAATGACAGGAAGTTGTCAAAAATCAGACCTTGGTCCTGGGAATGAACATTTCTTAACTGTCCAGTCCTATCTCTAGTGCTGTCAATTTTTTAAAGTCTATTTATATCTTTTTGAAGTTTGGAAATGAGGACAAACTCATACAAGAGAAAAACACTATTCATGTAAACAATTTGGTAAAGATGTCACAGTTTTCTTCAGCTTCAAGAAAAAAAAAGTCATGTTTCATTTATTTTTCATCACACAGTTGAAGGAAATATATTAGTTACCATGTTCACTTAGGACTAATGGTGGAGATCACTGCATTGTGATTTCTATCTTGAAACTGTTGAGGTTGATACTAAAGTGTGCTGTATGTGTGAAAAGTACATTTAGTGATGTTTATTTTGTTGCCTTTGTATTTCTCCTATGCCTTTTTTTCATTTTCTATTGTACGTTTCTTAGTGATAGGTATTTTTCTGCTGTAATGTATAGAATGGTATACCCATAATCTAAGTGGTCCACTGTTTACTTAAATATCAAGCAGTGTGTGATCATACTTTTCAAGTAAGGTTGTCTGTAAAATGGTGGTGGTTTTTTGTTGTTGGCTTTGTTTTTCATATGATCACAAATTCCCTTGAGATATATGCTTGTAATTCTGTTTGGCTTGAATGTGAGTAATGATTCAGGGATACATTTGAACTCATGATCCTTATGTGTCCACTTTCTGAGTACAAGTCCAAAGCTAGATGATGTACTGCCATTATGTATGCTTTTTTCAACCCAATTTAACAATGTTAATGTTAAAATGCTTATTGGAAGAGAATATAAGAAACATTAAATACCTCATTTGTGTAATCAAAGCAGTATTTTCATTCATCTGATAAAGATGTAATAAAGTAGGATAATCAGTAATCCACTATGCACCTCATACCATAGCTTGCTATGTTATATATGAATATTTATATAATTTGATGTTTCATGATTGTCCCATCCACCTGAGTTAACCATTTGGCATTTCATCTTCAAGTACTTCCTTCATGAGAATTATCCAGAGATGCCAGGTAATGTAATATCACTAAGATTTCTCTTGTATGAAATATTTATTGGCGTGTGAAATGATTATGGGTCGTAGGCTCATGGCAGATATGTGAAGACCAGAAGACAGCTTTGTGGTCCTCTTAATAGGGTGATCATAGTCTAGTTTCCAACACTGCACATCAAAGACTTTACCAATGAGCCATCTCACAGGTGCTCAAATAAGATTTGTAGAAATATTTCCACATTAAATTATTTTCGTATTTTCAGATTGTCAACTTAATTTCATAGAGGGATAGAAGAACAAAGAACAATTTGAATAATAAATATTTGCATATTAAAATATTTTTGCAACCATATATTTTTCAAAATTTATCATGGGGACTAAGCATTTGTTTATAACATTATCTCAGAACCATAATTGAATGCCAGAAGATTGTCTCAATTTTAAAACTGTTTCTGCTAAGCCTGAGGACATGAGTTCTACCTCTGGGTGATCCATACTACTCTTAGAACTTTTTTTTCTTATTTCTATACTTGGGCATTGACATATGCACACTCCTACATCAGGACATATATAAATTATTTTTAAACCTGAATAAGTGCCATTGAGGTCATTTGCATCTAAATGGCTCCATAAGTTTCATCACTAGATCTCACATAGGGGAAGTAGATAAAAGACAAACATAAGTTGTCCTCTCAGTGCTACATATATTTCCTTGCACAGGTGTAGACACACAAATGCAGTTCACATATTTTTAAGTGGATGAAAATACCAGTAAAGAAAATAAAACAATTATTGAGAACATATAAAATGATTTGCCCATTTAAATTATAAAATTTAAAAAATAATTCTATTCCTCAAAACATTTATTGTTCCTTTTTAAATATGTGTTATCCTTTCACTTTCTGATTCCATTGTAGGTCACTTAGAAACCCATATTTCTGGACTTAGAGGTGCATGGATGTAACTCCAGCCCAGGGAGAATATGTTGGGCCAATCTCTGTGAGTTTGAGGCCAGCTTGGTCCCCATGGTAAATTCAAGGACAGCCTATTTGGACACATCCTGTCTCAAAAAATTCCAAAAGGAAAAGCATATCTCAAATTATGGGATTTTTGATAATATAATCTGGCTGGACTATGACAGGTTTCAACAAAAGCTTTTGTTATCTTTACTCACATCAAGAGAAATGTGTTAACAATAAAAGAAACAATATAGAGAGTCCATTCATAGAGGTGTAGAAAACCATTGAATCCTTTGACAACCATCTAGAGGAGACTTCCTTCATCTTCAAGTCACAGGAGACAGAAAGAGCAGTAGGACGTCTTTATCACCACAATTATGACGTATTTGTGACCTGAAGATTTGGCTTAGTAGTAGTGGTCCTATTGGGTACCCAAGTTTGATTCCTAGCACCTACATCAGATTTGTCACATCTACCTGTATTTCCATGGACTTGAGTGCATTCACCTTGCCTCTTAGAAAACCAGATATGCAAATGGTAAAAAGACAGATATGTATGTGATTCCATATTGTAAGAAAGTCTTTATTTATGTGCCAGTTATCTAAGGAAAGAGTGAAATTTAATTTAAGTGCATAAGTTTTGCAAGTTAGTATACCATGTTCATACTAGGTAATAATGATGACCAGAATACGGTGTCTGATCCCCTGTGACTGGAGGTATTGTCAGTTGTCAGCTGTCTTGTGAGTGCAGCGAATGAGAGTCAGGCCCTGTGTATGAACAGGTAGTGTTCTCAGTGCTGAGCCTTCTATCCAAGCCAATGAACATGCCATTAATATAGTAAGGTGTGGATGGCTGATCTAAGTTCATCTTTACCTCAGCACAGGTTACCCAGAAGAAATATAAGATTGATAGCACCCAAAACTACTTAAGACTTGTTGCTCCAAGAATTTGTTTTTACTCTTCCCCAAATGAGAATTTATTGGTTGAGGAGCAGATTACACAGACATTTCAATTCTTGAAACATACTCAAACTCTTAAGAGTCATACATTGTGTTCATGTATCCAAAAGAGCCATGTGTTGTTTTTCTTTGAACTTATTCTAGTGATGGTCCATCCTAAACTTGGCAAGTTTTCCCTAAGCCTTCTCATAAC
Organism: Peromyscus eremicus; assembly: GCF_949786415.1. NCBI lineage: Eukaryota > Metazoa > Chordata > Mammalia > Rodentia > Cricetidae > Peromyscus > Peromyscus eremicus. The sequence goes on from NW_026734463.1 coordinate 293,123, forward strand.
AATCAAATGCTTGCAATTATCAATTCCATTGACTCAGTTTTATGCCACATAGAGATCAAATTCAAAATTTCTCATAGCACATTTTCACAAAAGGTAGAAAAATGGACAGCATGAACAGAGACAGTTCTGACAAGGAAAGGACCAAGAAGTGGTTTTTTAGGAAACATTTCTACTAGAAATATGAGAGCAGATATAACTAAGAATATTCTGGATACAAATGCATGACCGAGAGACGTCAAATTTCATTAAGAATCCTTTGTGTTGTACAATATAAAACTAGCCCCCTATACTGAATGTTATGGTGACCCCTGAGACAGTCACATCCTCTCCTGATTCACTATCCTGATATTTTCTGATTGTATTAAAAAAACAAAAACTGTCAATTGTTTTAACTTCATAAAAAATCATTTATACTTAAAATATGGAATGAAATGAGATTTCCACCCCACCATTTAAAAATGTTTCTAGAGCTACTAAAAAACACATTTACAAAATAGTTGGTTAAAATATTCCTCTGGATTTTACAAATAGCGAGGCAGGGATAATGACAGACATGATGGATGGTTAGTCAGACTTGGCTTCTTTCTCTTCTACTTCAGAGACTGGACTCTGTTTTTCAGTGTCTCCACTTTCTAGTGTCAGATCTGTAGTTGTTGGTCAGCCACTTTAGCCTGTTGCCTTTTGCTTTCCTCTTCCCTTTTTTTGCACTCTGCTGTGTGATCATTTATCCTTTCCCATTGCCCTTTCCAGTGTTGCATCCACCATGGCAGAGTCAGGTTTGGATAAGAGTCTCATGGAGCATCACTTGGGCTATGACTTCACCACTCCTTCCTCTTGGGCAATAATTGTGATGTCACTGGATAGGAGGAACGTGTGATGTTGAACCTGTCATGGTGCTGCACTGCCTCAGCAATATTTGGTAATGATCATGAAAAGAAGTGTTATTTTTTTTCAACCAAGTGAAGTGATTCTTTGCTCTAAAGCACAATTTTCAGCATTTTTGCAAGTTTAATATTTGATTCCTTTGTTTCCAGAAAGAGATGTTCTCCAGAAATAGATGTGCAAATTAGCTTATATAAATGCTAGCTTGTAACCCCACACACAAAAAAAAAACATGAAAAATAAACAAAGTCCCACTTATGAAGGAAGTGATTTTGTAACTCATGCCTTGTGACAACACCCATCTCCATGGTGTACCCCAACCCATCTTTCTCTAAGTAGAAGAAACTGGCATGCAGAGAGACTAAACTGTCAAAGACATAACCAAGAATTTCCTGGGTGTGCCTGCTGTCCTGCCCTTGTTTTGCACTCTGTTCCTCAGACCTGCATTCTAAAGCTTTACCTATGGCTATTTCAGAACTTATTCTCCTTGGATAACCTTTCATGTAGCTCAAAAGGGCCTGTTTCATGTCCTAGGAGGAGGAGGACAAAAATCAAAGTGATTTTTCACATCTGATAAGGTCTATTTACTTTCAAAGGAGGAAATTTGTCAAAGATCCGTTTACAGAAACCTTGTTGAAGAGGCACAGAAGTTAGTGTGATACTGACAAGTTTTCACAGGGATTTATGTACATCAGCCCTGGAGATAATCTCCAATATAAGGTAACTAGTGGACACATTGCCAATCATTACTTATACCCCCCCATATCTGGAAATTATGGTGCTACATTGCTCTCAGCTTTAAGGAGCCTCTTCTGACCTTCAAGGAAGGACATAGCATAAGATTGAAATTCATTGTCAAGGCAGTGAATTCAGACCCAGTTCCCCATATCTGAAAATTCCAATGGTCAGGAAATTCAAGGAAAAATACATTCGTTGAAGTGAAGCTTGTATATAACCCATTAGAAGAATTTAGCATGGTACTTGTTATGGCAACACAATATCAGGGGACACTTATTGACAGGGTTAAGTGGTTTGTGAGTCTTTGGGTGTCTCTAGGTCTTTGCAAAACTGTGACAGGAAAACACAGGTTGGGTTCAGGGGGAAGTAGGATCTCTTCTTCTGAGACAGATAAGGTGCTGTTGAGAATTTCATGAAATACTCATGTCACTGACTTGTGAAAACCCCTCTGTCATATAGTGCTTTCTTAATATCTTTATTGCACTGAATTATCAGGCACAGCACCTTAGAATGGGAAAAATTGATCATAGCCCACAATTCCAGGTAATAGTTCCATTTTGGGAAAATCAGGATAGGAACTCAGCTAATCATATCACATCCACAGCCAAGAACAGAGATAAACAAATATACTCATGCTATCTGTTTTCTTATGCTTATGCTCTAGCTTCTTCATACCTACACAGTACAGGTTGCAGACAATGAAATGATTCTACCCGTTTTAGGGAGTCTTATCTCAATTAACAATTAATAAAATCCGACAGAGACAAGTTCAAAGAAAAATATGATGTATATAATTCCTAGGCCTAATCTGGCTTGCTTGCATATGTCTGATCTTATCGGCATTGTCCACATGGCACTACGGGGTTGGTTGCCCAGTGGCTATAAAGGGTGTGGGCTGGCTTTCCCGAGAGTGAGAAGATGGCTTTCCCCAGGGTCAGAAGATTGTTCAAGGTTCCTGAATAAACTGCTTGGAGAAGAGCCTGGTGTTGTGTCTTCCTTGTTGGTCGAGGTGGACGCGACACTGATCTCAATTAACAATTAATAAAATCCCACAGAGACAAGTTTAACGAAAAATTTGATGTATATAATTCCTCATTGAGGGTCCCTCTTCCCAGGTGACTAATTTGATTCAGTCTGATAATAAAAACTAAGACTCACACTGCCCCACCATCACTGCCAGGATTTGAGGAGATTTCTGCCTGCATTCAGAGCTGTGGTCCTCAACCTGTGTGGGTCACCACCCCATTGGGGGTCACATATCAGATATACTGCACATCAAATATTTGAATTACAATTCATAACAGTAGCAAAATTAGGGCTGGAGAGATGGCTCAGAGGTTAAAAGCACTGCTTGCTCTTCCAAAGATCCGGAGTTCAATTCCCAGCAACCACATGGTGACTCACAACCATCTGTAATGAGATCTGGTGCCCTCTTCTGGCCTGCAGGGATATGTGCATACAGAATACTGTATACATAATAAATAAATAAAACTTTAAAAAAAAAAGTAGCAAAATTAAAGTTAAGAAACAATGAAACAGTTATGTTTAGGGCTCACCACAATGCGAGGAAATTACTGTTCATGCTATTTAAAGATTTAAAGGGTCAGAGAATTGAAAAAAAATAACCTTTGATCTAGAGTGTCCAGTGTAACCCAAGTGTCTATGTTGCTAACTATGAAGGGGCTTGTAAAAAATTTTCCTGAATATCCTTTGCTCTAAGGGAAACTCTTGTTCTGTGTGGAAGACTCCAGCTATCTGGCCATCTTTACTACCCAGTAATAGCAGACCACTTTGAGCTACTGAACAGAGAGTACAACACCCACTACACACATGCTGATGACACAGATTTTAGTCACACTGGGCTCCATGACCATATCACACTTCTATGAGTGCTTGTTCCTAGACTGTATCAGCCTCTTCCTCTAGCATAACTCTGCCTAGCTGTTTCCTGTAGACTCTTTACCAGGAAGTTGTTCAACAATTGTCCTTCTCAATCAGCATTAAGTCTATGTCTTGTGGCTAAGGATATAAGGAGATGTAGGTACTTTTTTTTATTTTACATCTTTTTTTGTATTTTTTTCATTTTTTATTATTAAGAAATTTTCTCCTCACCCCACATACTGTCCACAGAGCCCCCTTCCTCCCTCTACCCACCCTAATCCCTCTCTCCCAAGCCACTGCACATCCCCACATTCCCCAAATCGAGGTCTCCCATGGGCAGTCAGCAGAGTCCAGAACACTGAGCCTAGGCAGGTCCAAAGCCCTCCACACTAAACCAAGGCTGTTCAAGGTGTCACACTACAGGCACTGGGTCCCAGAAGCCTGCCCATTGACCACGGATAGATCCCTATCCCCTGTCTGGGTGCCTCCCAAACAGTTCGAGCCAAACAACCATCTTCTGCATTCAGAGAACCTAGTCCAGTCTCATGGGGGCTCCACAGCTACCAGTCCATAGTTCATGGGTTTCCACTAGTGTGGCCAGTCACCTCAGTTGCAGGTACTTATGATGAACTTCTGCATATATAAATTTCTATGATATTATTACCTTGTGTACATAAAATTTCAGTAGGAGATAAAGATTCAGTTCTACACAGGGAAAGAACTGAAGAATGTTCAATCAATCAGGGAGAGATCTCTGGCTTTAGATGAAGGGGATGCTGAAGGGCTTCCCTTGTATCCCAGGAGAGGCTCGTGCAAAGGACAACTTGACATCTAGTGGAAGGAAAGCTCTTAGCAATATCAGTTCCCATGACATCTGCAGCTTTTCCCTAGACATTCTAATGTATCCTGGAGAGCCCTGGCATCCTCTGTGATGTCACTATGTTGTGGCAACACCCACTGTCCTTGGGAAGTTTATTCAGTGCCTTTACCATTTCCTGATGAACATGATGGCATACTGAAGAGTCTAATTCAAAAAGAGAATGGAGAGGGTAGAGTGACCAGAGAGTGACTGATGAAAGCTGACCTTCAGCCTCAATGTAAAACATCAAGGAAGAAATGGTCAAGAGAATCATGTAGTGAGTTCTGTGCAAGAAAAGGGAATCTTCCTGGAGGAAGTGGGCTTGTGCTGAATCTTCCAGTAATGGGGAACAGAAATTTGGAGTCTCTGGGAACCAACAGCACTTCCCTGCTTGTCATGCCTCTTGAAATTCAAGGATTCCAGGATATAAATTGTTCTGGCTCAGAAGTCAGGAACTGGTAAGGCCAATGCTTTATGCTGGGAACTCTTGACTTTCATTCCTTTTGGTAAATAGGCATTGATGTGAGAACATGAGACCGACATTAAGGCAGGAGGGATTAATGAGATGTGCCCATTTCAAGGCAGAACATCACTCTACTTCAACCACAGTGGCTAACTTTAGTTACTTCCCAGCTGCTCTGTGTTCCTCAGTTGTCAATGAGGAGACTTGTTGAGTCTAGTGACCATGTTCTGCCCTTATATGTCTTCTCCATCAATAGTTATATGGTTAGAGTGACCTCTCAAGATGTTTGGGGAACCTCTAAATGACTGGGGTGATTATGAACTATGGCAATTTTTTCCTGACTTGTAAACCCACAGGCGTGTGGACTCTGTAGCCAAGTTGAATTCTGAGTCTGCAGCTGAGAATAAGCCTGAAGAGGCTATCTCCTTGGATACTTGGAGCATGTGCTATGAGGGCAGAGAAAACCAGACAGCTTGGATAACCACTTTCCTTCAAATAGAGAAGACAGCTGAGTTCCCCAGAGGGGGCATCAGAAGCACAGGACAAAATAATTTGCAGTGTCACCGAGTCACTGGTAAACAAGCTTTCTCAAACATTTGATTAGGACTCAGGGAGGTCTGTCCATTATCTTTGCCTAGTGATACTGTAAGTTCATTTATTTTTATCTACCCACAAGAAGCACCAGAGATCCACCATCCCACCAAACCTTCCTCACCAAGATGCAGGTGAAGCAGAAGGTGCAGACTGACCACTCAGCTACAGGAAATGACCATTGAAAAAAAGTAACAGTGAGATAGCCTGATCTTTATCACAGAAGAGAGCATGAAGAATAGGTATTCATTCTTTCAAACCCTGTGGTTTCAATCTCAAGTCCACTCTGTCATCATTACTTCATTTTATATAAGGTCTGTGTTTCTGGTAGGCTGCATCTTTGGGGTATGCCTTCAGGGTATGCCAAAATCATGTCTCTGAACTCCTCCCAAAGGCAGAAGAACCTCAAATGTGGACAGGAATGTCATGAGGACATAGACTGTTCTGCTTCCTCTAAAAAGAAACAAAAACAGAGCCTGTGGCATGAGTCATTGTACTCATGGACTGAGGCAGTAGTATGAATTCCCAGCATGACTTTGAAGAGATTCTATCAAGTGCTGTCTAGTGTGAGATGTTAGTTGCTGTGAGTTTGAGTTAATTTTTTTGTTACTCACTTTAAAAGGCCTTGTACGTTTGATTCTCCAAGCAGCAGTTGGAGAGGCCTGGTCACACATCTAAATGTGTCAATACAGGGACTCAGACTGATCCCTGCTCCTTTGGTTCCCCTCTGAGAGGACACACCTGCATTCATTTGTTCAGCATCCAATTGATAGAGTTCTCCCACTCTCACTCAGTCTCTCTTTCTCTGTCTCTCTAAGTATCTCTTTCTCTGTCTCTCTGTCTCTCACATACATGTGTTTAGGTTGTGTATTTTTCTATGTGTTTGTGTATGTATCTACCTCTAGTCCCTGCAGTCACAGATGTGTGGTTGGGCATGAGCAGTTCCCTATCTCACAGTTCCCAGGTGATACCGTGACGATAATTGGGAGTACCAATTTGAGTATTACAGTTCCACCAGTATACTTACTTTAGTGACACATAGATATTTTCATGCAGGTGTTTATAAATCTGTCATGATGTTGAGTCCCATCCTCAAAACTGTTCATGATGTTATTTTGGTCTCCATCGTGACACGTCCCATCATTGAGAATTTCTTTTTGAAGAGAGGAGAAACATCTTCACAGACTCTGGAAGGTACATACCTGTGGAGTAGACACCAGGGAAATTCTTAGACAGCTATTTCGGCAAGCCTCCTGAGAGAGCTCATGCAACTCCACCTCCCATCATCTAAAAAGCCTGCCTCTCCCGGTGTAGGGTCAGCATAGGTGTAAGTAAATTGTTTTCAAATCTGTGGGTTGGTCCCGGGTTTGGGTACGAAAAATATAAGTAAATTTGTTGCAACAACTCTGGGGAAAGGTGTCCTGACTACCTGAGGAGTCAAGCAACACCTTGATCTGCTTAGGA